>NC_057805.1:63628202-63642030 GCF_018294505.1 Triticum aestivum
AACTCTCTAGGTTTGTATCTCTCTCACACAACCCCACGTAGGTGGTGTACGTATACAAGAAGAGAATAGGTGCACCGTGCACGTACTCACGCTTCGTGCCCAGCCACACCCGCGCAGGTACACGGTGGAGCTCATTTCTTTACGAAATGGCAGCCCACGTGCTAATTTGAACGCCTGTAGCGGTTGTTTACCTAGGGAGGTCGTGTACCACGCGTGCACGAAACAAAGTTCGACTTGACGCGTTGCCGCGTTATTTTTAAATAAAGTTATAGCGCTCAATGGCACGTACACAGAATATAAAATGATTTTTAGGGAGAAAAAGGTAGTCCGCTCACTATATACAATGGAGCCTGCCTGCCTGGTTTGTCGCTCTTCAGAGTATCTCACACAAGGCTGCGGTGGCCTCTCTCACTCTCACCGTTGGTCACTGATCCGGCCGCATCCCATCCGCCGGGGGAAAGGGAGTGCGGTGGCCTCTCTCTCTCTCTCTCTCACCGTTGGTCACTGATCCGGCCGCATCCCGTCCGCCGCACGTCCCGATCTGTGGTACACGCCGTTCTCTCTGACCAAGCTCCGGCGCGGCAGGGCCTACGCCACCTGCTCGCAGATTCCGCCCGCCGCCGCTCACCTAGTTACATCCCGACGACCTCCAGGTATCCCCTCCGGCCTTGCTCCACTGCCCGTCTTCCCACGTCGCTGCATGTGGATCTTCCATAGTTTGCCCAAAACGTAGCTCGTCCGGCGTACTTTCCATATTGCATTCTCGTCCTCACACCGTTTTAGACAAACACAACCGTGTTGTTATCTTCCCTTAGGACAAGGAATATGCTTTTTTTTGTCGTCCCATGTGTCATCAACTGTTATTGGCCAGTAATTGTTTCCTTTCTACTCGTTGCTATTGCGACCTTTTGGTGAACTGCACAAATCACTTTTTTCTTAAGAGTGTTTTGTGCAGTTGTACTAAAATGTCACACGGGCAACGTCTCTACATTTCAGTGCGACTGCACAAAGGGAGATTGGTTTTGCTCTATCCTCCTCATCCAACTCCGAGCCTAATCTTCTCCAACTAGTTAGTCTTAAGAGAGACTGCAAAGGTGACCGGCTTCTATTTGTGTGTTTATTGTTTCATCAGCAGTCCTCTATTATCGTAATCACACTTAACATCTTTGGAACAGGGACGCTCAGCTCTATTTTAGTGGAACTACACAAAATGATCGGAATGTTGCATGCTCCAGACAACTACTTTTTTCCCAACATGCCTTGTTGGTTTAGACAGAGTTGGGGGGACGTTGCTGCCAATGAAAGCATGGATCAATTTTAATTTAACACCTTCTCACAACTCTGTCTTCAGTTGTGATGTAATTATTAGCTCTGACCTGCTAATAATTGACATGCATTAGCAAGGAAGTTAGTTTTTATTGTTTCCGAAAGAGCATCGATGGCAAGACACGCGAAACAAAAGCTGAAAACTCACACCATTGTACAATTTCATGTCGCTGGAAAATTATTTGTATAGTACGTCAATTATGTAAACAAATGATGGAAGCTTGATAGCATTGCCAGAAGCCTCTTCATCATCCGGGTCCATGTGCCATGCACAAAATTATACTCCTTCGTTCCTAAATATTTGTCTTTTTACAAATTTCAAACGGGCATATTTTAGAGTGTAGATTCACTCATTTTGCTTCGTATGTGTACTCCCTCCGTTCCTAAATATTCTATTCGTCTTTCTAGAGATTTCAACAAGTGACTACATACGGAGCAAAATGAGTGAATCTACACTCTAAAATATGTATATATACATCCGTATGTGCCGGTCCATTTGAAATCTCTAAAAAGACAAATATTTGAGTAGTCACTAGTTGAAATATCTAGAAAGACAAATACTCCGGAGTATATTTAAGAACCGAGGGGGTAGTGCACAACCGCATGGGAGACTCAGCCCGGTCGTTGCGCCGCATTAATAGTGAGTAATGAGCAGTCAAATCATAAGCCCCACCTTTCCCACTGTAAGTTGCTCTGAAGAAGCAACCATCAATATGCTCTTCTTTGAATCCGCTCATACTACTCCATCCGTCACTGTTTATACAGCGCGCTTCAGAAAAAAGAACAAAAAATCTGTGGGACCAAGGCGACTAGCGATCGTCCTGAAAAATAGCATTGGTTGTTATAGCACGGCGTCTCTTACTAGAGGGAATAATGCGTACACACATGCATGCAGTGCTTGCACCCCGGGTACACACATGCATGCACTTACTCCACTCCGTAGTAGTACAGTACATGGAGAGAAAATTGTGGACTTGATTGTGGTTACCACGCCCTAATTAATTGAGCATTAAACCAAACGCGTCTAAAGTCTGTCTGGTGGTGGAAATGCATTGAGAGAAATGCATCATAATGAAGCGCGCCCTGTAAACTGTGACGGAGGGAGGAGTAGTATGAAGGTGCAAAACCAAGTACGCGTATGGCCAGTCGGTCAACGCACCTCCTCTTGGCATATCACTGACATGTGGGACAGGAGTGTGAGAAAACCGATCTCAATTGACGGCAAAGAGCCAACCCGCCGTTCCTTGAGAGAGATGAGGAGTGAGAACACACAGACGGGCTCGCACGGAGGCCAAGATATATTCGAGCATGGTTGGTTGATCGATATCATTCATTACATGTTGGGCTGCCATTTTCCGCCCTTCTCCGGAATAAACGTGTACTTTATCAGAGATAAAAAAAATAAGAGTACAAACGCTCCACCATGCGGTTCTAGTAGTAGTACTACTCGTACTACTGCGCTTGGCTCTTCGCCTCTTCGTGAAGTCGAACAATGATGGTACTCCGCATGTTGGGTACTACAGTGTATTCCTCTGACAATCTGACACCGAATGGACTGATGCATGTCCACCGAGCGTAGGTTGCATTAGTCAAAAGGCGTAAGCGAGCTTCACCTTGTCCTGCAAGCTTCTCCTCATTCTGCGAGTAAATGAGAGAGCTTTATTCATATATAAGCATTCTTAGGACGATCAGCCAAGACACTGGTCACTAGGAAGCGAGGTACCCCACAAAAAAAGTAGTAGGAAGCGAGGTGTTTCATCAAGCCAGCTCTCGGCCACATTCAAAGTGCAGCAAGCACGGTTCGCACGAAGATGCGCTGCAAGTTTGCTGACCTGTTTACATGCTGAATAACAAAAAAAAGAGGAAATATTACCGAGCGCTACTATTTGTAATAGGATATGAGCCAGAATTAAGCGAAAATTATGGCAAGTGTTCCATGCAATCAACTTCCATTATCACATGCGAGAACCCTCGAAGAGAACCAAATGTGTTGAAGATTGCTTTATCACATTTTAAAATTATAATAAGAGTGCAGACGCTCCTCCATCCGGTTCCTAGTACTAGTATAGTACGTACCTTTATAGACTATAGTAGTAGTACTAGTAAACTTTGCGCTTGGCTGTTCGCCTATTCGGGAAGTCGAACAATAATAGCACTAGTAGTATAGTGTATGCTTCTGGCAATCTGACACCGAATTAACTGTTGCACGTCCACCGCCTGAGCGAGGGAGATCTTGCATTAGTCAGAAGTTTCTCCTTGTCCTGCGAGCCACCGCGCGCAAGCTTCTCCTGTCCTGCAACCTTCTCCTCGTTCGGTAAGTTGACGGGACACAGCAAAGTAATGCTAGTCCATACTGCCTCCTCTCTGGTTAATATGGCTTAATTTCAAACGAGATAAATACACTGTCTGTCACTGTATATTTATAAAAATACGGTCAGTGGACTTCATAATACGCTCATTGTGCTCAATATATATATATATATATATATATATATATATATATATATATATATATATTCCGGTGTTTATACGGTCACTAGCTCACCCTGACTGAGTATGTGTGTGCATGCACGTGTAGGTTGAGCACTTGAGCGTGACCGTGTGTGTTCCGTCGTGTGCTCGTACATGCATGCATTAGGGAGTCGCGCGCGTTTTTGCGTCCATGTGTACATGTGAGTGTTGCATACACGTAGGGGGGTACGTGTAGGGGCCACTAGGAGCAGTTAAATCACACAGTAAGTTAGTCGGAAGAAGCAACCATCATTTCACTCTTGAATGACACGTACGCAATATAAAATGGTTGATATGGAGAGAAAAAGAAAACCACCATATATACACTAGCAGGAGCCTAAGCTAGGTTGCTTAGGTTGCTCTCTTCACAAGCATAGAACGACGGGCCTGATCCCGCAGCTGGGGGAAGGGAACAATGTTCAGCGTAGATGCGGTCGACATCGGCGAGGGAGAAAACCCACAGTCGGTGCGTCCCAATCGGGGGTCACCGCGGTATGGGCCGATGCCGCGTCCCAACCGCCCTTCTAGCTACAACCCGACGTCCCAGGTAGTCCATCTTCCTTTTGGAGCCGGCTTGCTCCACTGTCGTAGCTCCATCTCCATGTCGATCTTTCTCTACTTCTACCAGCTTCTACTTGTGATGAGTTTATGTCTCATGAACTAGTGCCAGTACTATTATTCTAATCACACTTCTTCAATATCTTTGCCATCAGGGATGCTCAGGTCGATTTTAGTGGAACTGCACAAAAGCATCGTATGATCCGAGGGTGCCCGTCTTTCCTTCGATAGGTTCTACATGGCCAGGAAATTAAATCATGTTTAGGGTTTAGGGTTTAAATCGTAGTGACCCCATCAGTAGTTTTTCTTTCGTACACGCTCTCACAACTTTTTTCTTTAGTTGTGAAGTAAATATTAGCTATGATCTGTGAATCATTGAGATGCATCAGCATGCGTTTTAGTTTTCCTTTGTATTTGATGGAATGTTGTAACGGGGCAACCTTGGAATAGGAATGAAAATGGAGTGGAAAGTTTCCGTTTTTCTGGAGAAAAAATGGAAACGGAGAGAAACCAACGTTTCGTTTCGTTGGATCGCGCCATCGAGCAAAACCAACGTTTAAATCACGTCTGTCGTGTTCGTGTCTCACCCTCCTCCATGGCTCGACCCCACACGGTCGCTCGGCATGCCACTCACCGCAAACCGAGTATACGATAACTTTCCCGCCTGCTTGTCGATGGATCGCGCCATGGAGTACTAGCACTACTGGAAGAGATTGACGAGTTGGGGGAGGACAGCTAGCTGTAGCACGGACTCCCAAGAACTTTTTACATGCATGTTGTACCCGGCTATTGCGACCTTTGAACGCGGAGCAGCCGCGTGCACCCAGAAGCGGCGCGGGCGACGCTCTCTCGGCTGGCGTGCCACTTCAATGCTGGTGCCAGTGAGAGGTCGCGTCCGCTCTGGCCGGGCATGAATGCGGCACTGACCGTTTCGGGCGGGAAGCACGCGCGGGTGATGAAGAGGGTTCGGGTTGGTCAGGACTGGCCGTGGCAGCGGTCCGGACGTGCGCAAACAAGAGATGATGTACGTTAATATTGCTGCGTATATAATTAACAACGTAAATAATGTGCCAGTTGGACAAATATGATTGGAGATGGAGATGGAAATGGAATTTTACGTAAACACGGATATGCATGTCTATGTCTATGTGTGTGTGCGTGACGACTCTCGCGACCTGGAAGCGAGGGCGTGTTTTTGATCGAGTTTTCTTTCTTGGTACGTTAGAAAATCAGTTTGTCTAATTCACATCTAGATGTTATTTACTGAGAAGAAACAGACCACAGTGAGGATTTGTCGAACTTCATAGATGCCTCACCCAAACTTGATGCCAAATGGATGATGCATCACCACGATGACCAATCGATGCTCATGGTTGCGCCTCACGGTTGCGTCGGCTGGTGAAGCTGATCGATTTTCAATGAAAAACAAGCTGTCTTCCATCAGTGCTCTTTGCTTGTTACGCACAAAGATGATATCCTTCGTCAGTTCACCTTGGTTGCGTTGGAGACGCAGTCGTCTTTCACGATGGTGCAATTTTATCACACAATTGGCTATGAACCAACTGTTTCATCGAAGAAGGATCGACGTTGGTACTAAGAGCATAAGTTTTGTATTGATTTCTAAGCCTTCTCACAACTTTGTCTCCAGCTCCCCTGTAATTTTATTTGTCCAGCTATTAATTTTGATTTAAAAAATGGTGTGGACTAAAAACCCGGATGGACATAGTAGCCCTCCATTTTTATTTACTCCTCATATTAGATTTGACTGAAGTCAAACTTTGTAATACTCTCAAACCTTTCCGATAATTGAAATTAAAATTCTTTATTTGTACACACTCTCCCACGTTTTCGATAATTTGGCGCATGTGTGGTTGTTCACTTAAGGGAGGGTAGTGTACCACACGTGAAGGACAGGAAGTGCGACCAGGACGCGTGGGCGTGTGGATCGTTAGTTCATCGGAAGTAGTACTAGTTTTCTTCACTGTACATTAAATAAAGAGTTTCGTTTCGTACTTACACAATTCAAAACGATTGTTATGGAGAGAATAAGAAAACCGCTCCACTATATATTAGTCGTATACATGAGAGTACTATATGGACGCAGCTTCATTGACTTAGTGCACCTGCCTTTGGATTTATGACAAGTGGGCCCAAAATGTGGCTGGCTCACCTGTCATACAGCCAAAAGCAGGTGCAGTGAAGGCACCGGAGCTCAGTCCGTACTACAGTAGTATATATATAAGCGGGAGCCTCAGCGCTTATTCGCTAGGGTTTGCACTCTCCACACGCTCGCCGCACTACATATATGTTACACGCTGGAGGCTCAGCGTTCATTTGCTAGGGTTTGCTATATTCACAGTCTCTCACCCTCTCTTCACCAGATCTAAACAAGACTGCGTTGGCCTCTTGTCTCTCTCTCCCCCCTCACAACTGGTGAAGGAGGCGTCTGTTCCCGTCGCACCGGGAAGGGGAGGAGGTGCAGCGTTCACTCTATCGCCTTCGGCGAGGGAGGCAATCCACTGCCGGCTGCGCTGTTCTCTTTCACCCAGCGCCTGTGCGGGAGGGCCACCGACCCCTTCTTCCTCGCTGTCGTACGTAGTGTGGGCAGATCCGGCCTCCCGCCGCATGCCTTGCCACATCCCGACGACTCTAAGGTATAAGTTTCTTTGAAACCGTGGTTGCTCTAGCTGCATGTGGATATTTTTTGATCTATAGTCGAATCTAGGTCTTGGTTCAAAGAGGAAAGAAGGGTGTGGTGGGCTGGAGCAAGAATCTAGGACGTGGTTCAATGAGGAAAGCAGGGGCGGAAAGTAGTATAGACTGGCTATCCAGCCGCTTTGTAGGTCGAAAAGGGAAAAGGGGGGTAACCCAGTACACACATCTGTAAGGACCCGATCTCTTTGTTGAAAAGGGAAAGAAACTGGGGGGTCGGGTAGTTTGTGCAGGACTAGATTTGCTGCCCTCACATAGGAAGAAGGTTCAAAGAGAACAAATATGGGACCAACGGATATATGCTGCTTGGCTACATACTCTGCATCACCCATTTATACGTGTGGACGCACATGGTGCTGGCATGTCCCATACAGCTATTTTGCTGTTTTTAATCTAAGAATGCCGCCGGAAAATTGAAGCAATGCCACTGTTAAAAGTAAATTACATTTTTAACGAATGTTGTTTCAAGAGAATGTCTCTGTTAATATGAATCAATGCAACCGTTTTGGAAATGCTACTGTCCTATTTTGTTTTCCATCCAAGATAAGTTAGATGCTTCTTTCTGTCACTGTTTGTTTCATCCTCCTTTATCGGCAAGTAATTGTTTCCTTTTTTGCCTCTGTTAAAACAAGGCTATCGATTCAACTTGTTGCTATTGCGACATTTTGCTTCACTACTCGAAACACTTATGTTTTAAGAGTGTTTTGTGCAGTTCAACTTGAATGTCACACCGGTGACTTTGCTTAATTTTGGTGGAACTGCACAAAAGGAGATCGAGATTTGTTTCCCGTCTTCGTGGCGAGTTGTTTCAAATCTTGGTCTCAACCACATGATGTGCAGTGTGCTTTGAGATGTTGTGCTACTTGTTTTGGTACTATTTTAAATAAATGATGAATTGAAGCTGTTGTATTGCTGTCTTTTCCCATTAAGTAGTGAACAAAAATGGGACCAACCCAGACATGATGCTTGTTGCTTTGTTACAACAAATTCAGCATCACCCCCTTTATAAGCCAGTAATTGATGCCACTCTCAGAATTAACTACTGAATCTTATTTCAAAACTGCAACACTTGTTAGGGATTGGCGGGATTACCATTTTTGTGGCCGCATGTTTCATCCTCCTTTATTAGCCAGTAATTGAATCCTTTTTTGCCTCTGTTTAAACAGGGATATCTATTCAACTTGTTGCCATTGCGACATTTTGCTTCGCTACGCGAAACACTTTTCTTGATTTCAGTGCAACTGCACAAAACGAGATTGGATTTCCTATTCGTGTTGGCAGGTTCGTATTTTATCTTGTCCGTCTCATGAAAGGTCAGTACAGGCCTTCATCCACATGATTGTGCAGTGTGCTTTGAGATGTTGTGCTACTTGTATTGGTACTATTTTAAATAAATGTTGAATTGAAGCTATTGTATTGCTGTCTTTTCCCATTAAGTAGTGAACAAAAATGGGACCAACCCAGACATGATGCTTGTTGCTTTGTTACAACAAATTCTGCATCACCCCCTTTATAAGTAGATGGAAGCACATACTCTCCCCTGGAACTGTTTATGCTTTTCGTTAATCTAATGCCGCTGGTAAAATTAAGCGATGCCACTCTCAGAATTAATTAACTACTGAATCTTAGTTCAAAACTGCAACACTTGTTAGGAATGGTACTATCCTGCTTTGTAGTTCTTTCTACATGTTTAACCAAGGTATTGTTAAGATAATGTCTCTGTTAAAATGAATCAGTTGCATTGTTTTAGGAATGGTACTTTTCTGCTTTGTCGTTCTTTATACATGTTGAAACAAGGCATTGTTAAGATAATGTCTCAGTCAATATGAATGAATCACACTGATGGAGAATTGCTACTCTCCTGCTTTGTTTCCCATTAAGATAAAGTAGATCAGTAGATGCTTTTCTTCTGGGAGTACAAGTCATCAACCGTTATTTCTCAGTAATTGTTTCCCTTATACCTATTGTTGCTTACAGGGATATCAAAATTAAAGCTCGGTTTTATTCCGACTTCGATTTTAGTTGAACTGCACAAAAGGAGCCAATGTGTCGAAGGCAAACTGCTGCATTACTGGGTCCAGTTGGCCGTTCCACTTTGCAGAAAGAAGCAGTCACTATTTGCGCTACATTACAGAAGGAATGACCGAGAAGCTTTACAGAGTATTATTAGACACCGGTGACATGACTAGTCTGCAGAGACCATTGGCAATTTAACAACACGTGGAGTGCCCTGGGCAAAAAGTGCCCAAACAAGTACAAGAAGCTACGACAGGACTCCACGATCATAGGCATTACATATTTTGAATGGGAAAAGCTTGTCAAAGTTTAATCATTGATGTTAGCAAGAAGACGTTAGTTTAATATATTGGAATTTGAAAACCTTGTCAAAATTTGCTCATCGATGTTAGCCAGAAGACATGCATTTAATATTTTTGAGTGGGACGCCCTTGCTGTGAGCAGCGTCGAGTGTTTTTTCCTATTCCTGTGTTCAGTTTAGAAGTAAATAGTTACTCTACTGAGATATTCCTGTGTTAAGAGTTTGTTCTGAATATTGTCTATGTAATGCCAGGCCTTGTGTTTGATTGCAAAGTTGAGCTTGGAATGTTGTGGCATGCAGCATCACGAGATGTTCACCGTGCCTCCTAAGAATAATGCTTCGTATTGTTTTGCATGTCGATCTAATGCCAGTGATTTCCTTGTTAAGAAGATCATCCTCTTCTGTTGTTTCCGTGCTTAAGAAGTTCATCGTCTGATGTTTCATTCATAGCCTATACAACAAGTCGGGTAGGTTAGACGTGAAACCATATGATCTTCCGACCAACTCATGATATTAGGCCATGATTGGATCATCATTTTCCAACCAAAACCGCTTGTAAAACGGACGCTTGTAAATTAAAGCAGATGGTCTCGGGCGAAGGCGCTTGGTTGGTCGATTTCGACTAGTAAAATATCGGAAGTACTTCACACATGATAAAAACGCTGAACGACACTCGGACGATTGCTAATCCAGCCGTTAGCTGCTGTTTCAGCCTTGCCCATGGAGGGCATGATACGCATGTCGTGCATGTATCGTCTGGTAATGTCGTCCATATAGCAGTGCTCGTAAAATATACACTGGTCTCTCAAATTACACGCGTAACCCGCCGGTTTTACTTACAGACCTCGGGCCCTCGGTTTCATTACGCCTGTATTTTACGCATTGTTTCCGATGACGAGTAAATAACACTTGTATGTTAATATAGGTTTGAAATAAACCAGAGCTCCCAAGCGCGGCCTTACCGTTTCATGCCGTCTCAGTTTCTCGAAGGTGCTCATAGGTGTCCGATGATCCTGGCTTCCTGAATGAGCAGCGGGCGCTGTATCAGACCATCTGTAGGGCCCGCGAGGCCCTCTCCGTTGTCCTTCGAGTTGTTGCGCTCGCCGTGGCGCCGAGCATTGTTAACATCGTCAACGAACATGAGGATTCAGGAGATGACTTTATTTTGACTGGATGACACTAGGGACCCACTAGGGCCATAGCCGTACGTACGCAAGTGCCTCCTTATTATGTACAACTATTTTTTTTGCTTTCTCCTGGTTTCCTGACATCACGGTCCCACACCATTGTCAACCTATGTAGTCAATATAAATGAGAGAATTGCACAAGGTGCGGCCGACAGCTGGGACCAAGCAGCTCGAGCAGTATTTGTGTTTTTGAGGCGTGAGCACTGCGGAGCTTTTCTTGGTGATGATTTCGTTGTTGTTCAGAGGAGAGCAGGGTATTAACTGGGCGGGCTGTGGCCCGTCTAGCCCAGGCCACATATCCAGCCCAGATACTAATTTTTTCAAGATGAAAATGGCTAGCCTAGCTATACGTCTTTTTGAGGAATACCCAGGCAAGGTCAACTTGTTATTCTCCGCCCCGCTGGGCTGCAAATCTTTCCTAGGAGGGATGCATTAGGCTTAACAGGAAAATGGGCTTTAAAAATAATAAATGGGATGTAATTATAAAAACTGGGCAGTAACTATAAAAAATGCACCAAACACGAAATTAGTTTATAAAATATTATTTATGGATTTTGAAAATCTTAAATTTTCATTGTTGCACGCGCAATGTTTCGTTGGATTTTTACGTAATACAAATTTATATTTAATCTGACTAGAAATTTCGGGATAAAAATATTTCAGATCCCATCAAAATGTGGGAAATTTTATTGAATTATGTCTTCAACGGTTGGTTGAAATTATTAATCGTTGTCCTAGCTAGAAAATGGGCTGTACTTTTAACAAACTGTAAATGGGCTGTTGTAAATTCCATTAGAATTCAAAAATGGGCTGTACATTCTTACAAAACGCAAATGGGCTATAAGTTCTCTGCCACACACTTGTGGGCCTACTAAGTGACGCGTCCCCTAAAAAAATAAGTTGACGCATATGCAAGGCTTTGTCAACTTATTATAGTCAACACACGGTTCTAGCAGCAGTGGCTGTTGGATGTCTATCCAACGGATGTCGTGCTTCTTCTTCAATCTCGGATATTCTTAGCTTCGGCCGCCCAAAAAATGATTCCTCCCCCTGACATCTGAGGCGCACCGTTTCGGAGGCTGACCTGTGGGCCTACTAAGTTGGAGCGTACCAAGAGCTTTGTCAACTTAGTCAATATAAACGATTCTAGCTTCAGTGACCGTACGATGTCCATCCAACGGCCGTAGTGCTTCTTCAACCTCTGGTCTTCTTGGTCCAGCCGCCCAAAGCAGCGCCGGTCGTGCCGCCTGCTCCTGCCTCCCGTGGCCGGTTGTGCTGCCGCGGAGGCCTCACCGCCCCCATACTACTCCCACCGCTGGCCAGGCCATCCCTCCACTCACCCACACCCCCTATTATTCTGCGGCGATGGCAGCCTCACACCGCAGCCGAACCAGTGAACCCTCGTACTCCTCTCCGCGCGGGCTTCCACTGCTGCGTCTTCCCCGGCTCCGCGTCGTCGCCTTCCTAGGCCTCGCCGTCGTCCACCGCCCTGGTGCTCTTGGCGCGGCGTGGTCAACATGGTCAACGACCGACTTCCATCGGAAGAGTACTGTATGTGGAGAGGCTGACAGCTGGGTCCACGGCGGCCGCAAGGAAGTGCCTCCTTATTACGCGCAAAATAATTATTCCTCCACCTGACAGCGGGGACCCACCGGACGGGCCACCTTATTTCACGAAAAAATGTTTCCCCCCTGACTGTTGGGACCCACCGGACGGGCCACCGTATTTCATGAAAAAAACGTTCCCCCCGCTGTCAGCTCGGACCCACCGGAAGGGCCTCCTTATTACGCACAAAAAAATGAATACTCCCCCTGCTAGCTGGGACCCACCTTGGTGGGAGGCTGACTTGTGGGCCTACTAAGTTGACGGGGACGGAGGGCTTTGTCAACTTAGTCAATATGAACGATTCTAGCTCCAGTGACCGTACGATGTCCATCCAACGGCCGTAGTGCTTCTTCAACCTCTGGTCTTCTTGCTCCAGCCGCCCAACGCAGCGCCGGTCGTGCCGCCTGCTCCTGCCTCCCGTGGCCGGCTGTGCTGCCGCGGAGGCCTCACCGCCCCCTACTATTCCCACCGCTGGCCAGGCCCTGCGGCGACGGCAGCCTCACACCGCAGCCGAACGAGTGAACCCTCATACTCCTCTCCGCGTGGGCATCCACTGCCGCATCTTCACCGGCTCCGTGTCGTCCCCTTCCTAGGCCTCGCCGTCGTCCACCGCCCTGGTGCTCTCGGCGCAGCGTGGTCAACATGGTCAAGGAACGACTTCCATCGGATGTGGACTGTACGTGGAGAGGCTGACAGGTGGGTCCACGGCGGCAGCAAGGAAGTGCCTCCTTATTACGCGGAAAATAATGATTCCTCCACCTGACAGCAGGGACCCACCGGACGGGCCACCATATTTCGCGAAAAAAACGTTTCCCCCCTGACTGCTGGGACCCACCAGCTACACCTTCGCATGCAAGGAAGTGCGTCCGGGCAAAAAAAACGATTCGCCCCCCTGACCGCTGGGACCCACCAGCTACATCTTCGCACGCAAGGAAGCGCGTCCGGGAAAAAAAACAAAATGATTCGCCCCCCTGACTGCTGGGACCCACCAGCTACATCCTCGCAGGCAAGGAAGTGTCTGACAGTCGGGACCCACCTGGTCAAAGCGTACGTAGCGTTGTCATTCTGGTCGCGAACGTGTATGTGCATATATACTAGTCGATGTAGAGGCGCGCACGTGTCGTAGTAGAGGCACGTACGTGTCGTAGTAGAGGCGCGCACGTAGCATGTACACGTACGTACAGCGGCCAGGGTGCAAGAAAGAAATTACGGCCACGTACGTACATACGGGCAGGGTCTCGAACGCCTACTCGCGCATACGTACGGCGAGGGCTCGTGTACATGGCTGGGTCAGAACGGAGAAACAACGTCGTCATCGTGTTCATGGGGAGGCAACGGAATGCGTCGTGTTCATGGGGAGGAAACGGAATGCGTCATGTTCATGGGGAGGGGTGTGGCGTACCACAAAATAGAGGAAACGGACCTCCTACTGTCGACACGGGGGTCCTGTTAATCGGGAGGAGCGTGGCGTACCGCAAAACGGAGGAAACGGACCTCCTACGGTTGAAACGGGGGTCCTGTTGATTGGGAGGGGTGTGGCGTACCGCAAAATGGAGGAAACAGACCTCCTACGGTCGAAACGGGGATCCTGTTGATCGGGAGGGGTGTGGCG
>NC_057805.1:63642984-63650128 GCF_018294505.1 Triticum aestivum
AATCGATCGGCTTCAGTTAGCAGCAGTAGCGAAGGAATCGCTCGATCGGGTTCAGTTAACAGCCATCGATCGATCGCTCGGGTTCAGTAACGCGTAGCCTGCAGTGCAATCGCTCGGGTTCAGTTAGAGCCCAAAGCCTCGCTCGGGTTCAGTTAGAGCCAACGCCTCGCACACACGCGCGTACGTGTACAAGAGAAACGCGCATCGCTCGGCCCCCGACCTCCCACCGTAACCGGGAACTCCCCGAAATTTTCCTCGCCCTCACTTCTACCATGGTTTTTTCTGTCATGGACGGCCCAAAGAATGTCATGCAGCTGCGTCTCCGGCCCGCCCAGGACGAAAAGCCCATTTTCTGTCATGAATTTTTGTCATAGAAGTAGGAGCCCACCACATCTATGATGATACCGGGTTTTGTCACAATTATCATCATAGAAGTGTCATATGTATGACAGAAAAAAAATTCGTTTGGCCCAAAATGTCATGGATGTGTCTTTTTTTGTAGTGATAGTTACAGGAATTCACCGGGGAGTACATGGGCCTTATTGGGCTTAAGGGGAAAGAGAGAGGGGAGGCTACGCGCCCCCACAAGGCCTAGTCCGAATTGGACTAGGGGGAGGGGCGGCGCCCCCTCCTTCCTTCTCTTCTCTTTTCCCTTTCCTTCTCTCCAACTCCTACTACATGAAAGGGGGGAATCCTACTCCCGGTGGGAGTAGGACTCCTCTTGGGGCGCGCCTAGGAGGGACGGCCTCTCCCCCTCCACTCCTTTATATACGTGGCCAGGGGGCACCCCATAGAGACACAACAATTGATCATTGATCTCTTAGCCGTGTGCGGTGCCCCCCTCCACCATAATCCACCTCGGTCATATCGTAGCGGTGCTTAGGCGAAGCCTTGCGTCGGTAACTTCATCAACACCGTCACCACGTCGTCGTGCTGACGAAGCTCTTCCCCGAAGCTCTACTGGATCGGAGTTCGCGGGACGTCATCGAGCTGAACGTGTGCTGAACTCGGAGGTGCCGTACGTTCGGTACTTAGATCGGTCGGATCATGAAGATGTACGACTACATCAACCGCGTTGTGCTAACGCTTCCGCTTTCGGTCTACGAGGGTACGTGGACACACTCTCCCCTCTCGTTGCTATGCATCACCATGATCCTGTGTGTGTGTAGGAATTTTTTTGAAATTACTATGTTCCCTGATACGTCTCCAACGTATCTATAATTTTTGATTGCTCCATGCTATATTATCTTCTGTTTTGGACATTATTGGGCTTTATTATTCACTTTTATATTATTTTTCGGACTAACCTACTAACCGGAGGCCCAGCCCAGAATTGCTGTTTTTTGCCTATTTCAGAGTTTCGCAGAAAAGAATATCAAACAGAGTCCAAACGGAATGAAACCTTCAGGAACGTGATTTTCGGAACGAACATGATCCAGGAGACTTGGACCCTACGTCAAGGAAGCTTCCAGGAAGCCACGAGGTAGGGGGGCGCGCCCTCCACCCTCGTGGGCCCCATGTTGCTCCACCGAGGTACTCCTTCCTCCTATATATACCTACGTACCCCCAAACGATGAGATCCGGAGCCAAAAACCTAATTCCACCGCCGCAACCTTCTGTACCCATGAGATCCCATCTTGGGGCCTGTTCCGGAGCTCCGCCAGAGGGGGCATCCATCACGGAGGGCTTCTACATCAACACCATAGCCTCTCCGATGAAGTGTGAGTAGTTTACCTCAGACCTTCGGGTCCATAGTTAGTAGCTAGATGGCTTTCTCTCTCTTTTTGGATCACAATACAATGTTCTCCCCCTCTCTCGTGGAGATCTATTCGATGTAATCTTCTTTTGCTGTGTGTTTGTTGAGACCGATGAATTGTGGGTTTATGATCAAGTTTATCTATGAACAATATTTGAATCTTCTGAATTCTTTTATGTATGATTGGTTATCTTTGCAAGTCTCTTCGAATTATCAGTTTGGTTTGGCCTACTAGATTGATCTTTCTTGCAATGGGAGAAGTGCTTAGCTTTGGGTTCAATCTTGCGATGTCCTTTCCCAGTGACAGTAGGGGCAGCAAGGCACGTATAGCATTGTTGCCATCGAGGATAATAAGATGGGGTTTTTATCATATTGCATGAATTTATCCCTCTACATCATGTCATCTTGCTTAAGGCGTTACTCTATTCTTATGAACTTAGTACTCTAGATGCATGTTGGATAGCGGTCGATGTGTGGAGTAATAGTAGTAGATGCAGGCAGGAGTCGGTCTACTTGTCTCGGACGTGATGCCTATATACATGATCATACCTAGATATTCTCATAACTATGCTCAATTCTGTCAATTGCTCAACAGTAATTTGTTCGCCCACCGTACAATAATTATGCTCTCGAGAGAAGCCACTAGTGAAACCTATGGCCCCCGGATCTATCTTCATCATATTGATCTTCCAACACTTAGTTATATCCGTTGCCTTTTACTTTGCTTTTATTTTACTTTGCATCTTTATCATAAAAATACCAAAAATATTATCCTATCATATCTATCAGATCTCACTCTCGTAAGTGACCGTGTAGGGATTGACAACCCCTTATCACGTTGGTTGCGAGGATTTATTTGTTTTGTGTAGGTACGAGGGACTCGCGCGTAGCCTCCTACTGGATTGATACCTTGGTTCTCAAAAACTGAGGGAAATAGTTATGCTACTTTGCTGCATCACCCTTTCCTCTTCAAGGGAAAACCAACGCAGTGTTCAAGAGGTAGCAAGAAGGATTTCTGGCGCCGTTGCCGGGGAGGTCTACGCAAAAGTCAACATACCAAGTACCCATCAAAACCCTTATCTCCCGCATTACATTATTTGCCACTTGCCTCTCGTTATCCTCTCCCCCACTTCAACCTTGCCGTTTTATTCGCCCTCTCTTTTCCGGTTGCCTCTTTTCGTTCACTTTTCCCTTGCCATGTTGGAACCAAAAAGAGTGGGGGTTCCTCTCCCAAGTTTTAGCACTTTAGACAATTCTGCTATCCTATCTAAACTCATAAATAAAAATACTATGGAAAAACCTGCCGGGGTTATCAATGAAAACCTTAGCAATTTTGATGAAGAAGATTCTGGAATATTTCGCATTTACTCGATGAATCTTTGAAAGATGCTTGGGATAGGCTATTAAGGATCCGGGCTAGCTATGTACCTCAATACCAAATTGAGGTTTACTTAAAAAGCTTTTATGTTGGGTTGCCCGCTTCGTTCAAACAAGTTTTAGATTCTATTTTTGAAGAGGGTTTTCTCGAAGGGGACCCAATAGATACCTATGAAAAGATGAAAACTATATTTGGGCACCCCATTAACGAGAAAGTTGAAATCACATCTCTTTTGCTTTCTTACCAAAACGAATCTATCAAAGAGATAAAAGCTAGCCTAGATGCCAATTTCCGCAACATACTTAATCTTTATTCTACCATTAATGGCCATGTACTTTGTCAAAATAGAAAGATTAATTCCATACATAACAAGTTTGCTCTCTTTTTCCCTAAAACCAAAGATGGCAATACCTAGATCTATCCTCGCTTTTATGCCTAGCTAGGGGCGTTAAACGATAGCGCTTGTTGGGAAGCAACCCAATTTTATTTTTTAGTTTTTTGCTTTTTGCTTCTGTTTAGGAATAAATGTTTGATCTAGCCTCTGGTTAGATGTGTTTTTATGTTTTAATTAGTGTTTGTGCCAAGTTAAACCTATAGGATCTTCTTGGATGATAGTTATTTGATCTTGCAGAAATTTCCAGAAACTTTCTGTTCACAAAAATAATTGTTAAAAATCACCAGAACGTGATAAAATATTGATTACAATTGCTGCTGATCAATAAAAAAATTGTCTAGCTCGTCCTATTTTGTCTGATTTTTTGGAGTTCCAGAAGTTTGCTTTAGTTACAGATTACTACAGACTGTTCTGTTTTTGACAGATTCTGTTTTTCGTGTGTTGTTTGCTTATTTTGATGAATCTATGGCTAGTAAAATAGTTTATAAACCATAGAGAAGTTGGAATACAGTAGGTTTAACACCAATATAAATAAATAATGAGTTCATTACAGTACCTTGAAGTGGTCTTTTGTTTTCTTTCGCTAACGGAGCTCACGAGATTTTCTGCTAAGTTTTGTGTTGTGAAGTTTTCAAGTTTTGGGTGAAAGATTTGATGGATTATGGAACAAGGAGTGGCAAGAGCCTAAGCTTGGGGATGCCCAGGTCACCCCCAAGATAATCTAAGGACACCAAAAAGCCAAAGCTTGGGGATGCCCCGGAAGGCATCCCCTCTTTCGTCTACTTCCATCGGTAACTTTACTTGGAGCTATATTTTTATTCACCACATGATATGTGTTTTGCTTGGAGCGTCTTGTATGATTTGAGTCTTTGCTTTTTAGTTTACCACAATCATCCTTGCTGTACACACCTTTTGAGAGAGACACACATGATTCGGAAATTATTAGAATACTCTATGTGCTTCACTTATATCTTTTGAGTTATATAGTTTTTGCTCTAGTACTTCACTTATATCTTTTAGAGCACGGTGGTGGATTTGTTTTATAGAAACTATTGATCTCTCATGCTTCACTTAGATTATTTTTAGAGTCTTAAATAGCATGGTAATTTGCTTAATTAATCCTAATATGCTAGGTATTCAAGATTAGTAAAAACTTCCTTATGAGTGTTTTGAATACTAAGAGAAGTTTGATGCTTGATGATTGTTTTGAGACATGGAGGTAGTGATATTAAAGTCGTGCTAGTTGAGTATTTGTGAATTTGATAAATACTTGTGTTGAAGTTTGCAAGTCCCATAGCATGCACGTATGGTAAACGTTATGTAACAAATTTGAAACATGAGGCGTTCTTTGATTGTCTTCCTTATGAGTGGCGGTCGGGGACGAGCGATGGTCTTTTCCTACCAATCTATCCCTCTAGGAGCATGCGCGTAGTGCTTGGTTTTTGATGACTTGTAGATTTTTGCAATAAGTATGTGAGTTCTTTATGACTAATGTTGAGTCCATGGATTATATGCACTCTCACCTTTCCACCATTGCTAGCCTCTTCGGTACCGTGCATTTCCCTTTCTCATATTGAGAGTTGGTGCAAACTTCGCCGGTGCATCCAAACCCCGTGATATGATATGCTCTTTCACACATAAACCTCCTTATATCTTCCTCAAAACAGCCACCATACCTACCTATTATGGCATTTCCATAGCGGTTCCGAGATATATTGCCATGCAACTTTCCACCATCCAGTTTATCATGACACGTTCACCATTGTCATATTGCTTCCCATGATCATGTAGTTGACATAGTATTCATGGCAAAGCCACCGTTCATAATTCTTTCATACATGTCACTCTTGATTCCTTGCATATCCCGGTACACCGCCGGAGGCATTCATATAGAGTCATACTTTGTTCTAGTATCGAGTTGTAATCATTGAGTTGTAAATAAATAGAAGTGTGATGATCATCATTTTCTAGAGCATTGTCCCAAGTGAGGATTATAAAAAGAGAGAGAGAAAGGCCATAAAAAAAGAAGGCCCAAAAAATGAGAGAAAAAGAGAGAAGGGACAATGTTACTATCCTTTTACCACACTTGTGCTTCAAAGTAGCACCATAATCTTCATGATAGAGAGTCTCTTGTTTTGTCACTTTCATATACTAGTGGGAATTTTTCATTATAGAACTTGGCTTGTATATTCCAACAATGGGCCTCCTCAAGTGCCCTAGGTCTTCGTGAGCAAGCAAGTTGGATGCACACCCACTTAGTTTCTTTTGTTGAGCTTTCATATATTTATAGCTCTAGTGCATCTGTTGCATGGCAATCCCTACTCCTTGCATTAACATCAATCGATGGGCATCTCCATAGCTCATTGATTAGCCTCGTTGATGTGAGACTTTCTCCTTTTTTGTCTTCTCCACATAACCCCCATCATCATATTCTATTCCACCCATAGTAATATGTCCATGGCTCGCGCTCATGTATTGCGTGAAGGTTGAAAAAGTTTGAGATTACTAAAGTATGAAACAATTGCTTGGCTTGTCATCGGGGTTGTGCATGATGAGAGCATTCTTGTGTGACGAAGATGGAGCATGACTAAACTATATGATTTTGTAGGGATGAACTTTCTTTGGCCATGTTATTTTGAGAGGACATAATTGCTTAGTTAGTATGCTTGAAGTATTATTATTTTTATGTCAATATGAACTTTTATCTTGAATCTTTTGGATCTAAATATTCATACCACAATTAAGAAGAATTACATTGAAATTATGCCAAGTAGCACTCCGCATCAAAAATTCTGTTTTTATCATTTACCTACTCGAGGACGAGCAGGAATTAAGCTTGGGGATGCTTGATACGTCTCCAACGTATCTATAATTTTTGATTGCTCCATGCTATATTATCTTCTGTTTTGGACATTGTTGGGCTTTATTATTCACTTTTATATTATTTTTGGGACTAACCTACTAACCGGAGGCCCAGCCCAGAATTGCTGTTTTTTGCCTATTTCAGAGTTTCGCAGAAAAAGAATATCAAAGAGAGTCCAAACGGAATGAAACCTTCGGGAACGTGATTTTCGGAACGAACATGATCCAGGAGACTTGGACCCTACGTCAAGGAAGCTTCCAGGAAGCCACGAGGTAGGGGGCGCGCCTACCCCTAGGGCGCGCCCTCCACCCTCGTGGGCCCCACGTTGCTCCACCGACGTACTCCTTCCTCCTATATATACCTACGTACCCCCAAACGATTAGATACGGAGCCAAAAACCTAATTCCACCGCCGCAACCTTCTGTACCCACGAGATCCCATCTTGGGGCCTGTTCCGGAGCTCCGGCGGAGGGGTGATACATCTCCAACGTATCTATAATTTTTGATTGCTCCATGCTTCTACTGTTTTGGACATTATTGGGCTTTATTATTCACTTTTATATTATTTTTGGGACTAACCTATTAACCGGAGGCCCAGCCAAGAATTGCTATTTTTTGCCTATTTCAGAGTTTCGCAGAAAAGGAATATCAAACGGAGTCCAAACAGAATGAAACCTTCGGGAACGTGATTTTTAGGAAGATTATGATCCGGGAGACTTGGACCCTACGTCAAAAAACAAAAGAGGAGGCCAC
>NC_057805.1:63650419-63659494 GCF_018294505.1 Triticum aestivum
GTACTCCTTCCTCCTATATATACCTACGTACCCCCAAACGATCAGATGCGGAGCCAAAAAACTAATTCCACCGCCGCAACCTTCTGTACCCACGAGATCCCATCTTGGAGCCTGTTCCGGAGCTCCGCCGGAGGGGGCATCGATCACGGAGGGCTTCTACATCAACACCATAGCCCCTCCGATGAAGTGTGAGTAGTTTACCTCAGACCTTCGGGTCCATAGTGTAACATCCCAAATTTTCAATTTGGAATGTTATACATAGATCATCATTGCATATCATGTTTTGTTGCATTTTGACAAATCCTCGATAAATCCTAAGCAACTCAAGGACCCTCGGAGAGAGTTGGGGATTTTCTCCAATTTTTCAAATTTGATTTTCCAACGAGGATTGTGGTTTTACTTATTTTTCTCTCCGGAAAAATATTTCATTTTAAAAATAAACGAGAGGAGAAAATATGACTTCTCCAAAACAATTGAAATACTGGAGGAAAATGTTAAAATCATTATTTGGATTTTATTTGCAATTTTTATTGCATTTAAAATATTGCATGTTTTCAAAATATTTATTTTTGATTATAAAAATGTTCACCCTATTCTAGATGTTTTAACTAGACGGGGAAAATTTATTTCATATTTTTCTGATTTTTATTTATTTTTCTACACAATATTTTCCGCGGAACTTTAAAAAAAACGCCCGCGCGCCGACTGGGCCAAAGGCCCAGCCGACGGCCCGCCTCGCGCCTTCCTCTTCCCGCACGGGAGCTCGCCGCCGCCATGACCGAATCCGGCCGCCGCACGCCTCCCCTTGCCCGACCCCTCCCAAAAGCCGCCGCACCCCCCCCTCCTTAAATACCGCGCCCCCCTCCTTTTCCTCACCACCGCCGTCGCCGGAGCCCCTCATCGCCGCCGCCCGCAACACGCCCCGCCGCCGCCGTGGCCAGCACCGCCGCCCTCGCCCTCGCCCGCCCCTTGCCGAGCCCCGCGCCCCGCCGCCCCGCCGGAGCCCCTCGCCGGAGCCCGACGAGGTATGCCCGCCGCCCGTTGACTTTGCCGGTTTTCTGAAGAAAAAAAACCTTTCGTTTTTTTTTTAAAACCCTAGATCGGTTTTTTTCGGTTTTATTATTTTGCGAGCGTTCACCGAACCGTTCGTTTTAACGAACACGTTCGTCGGTTTTTCTCTGTTAACGAACGTCCGTTCTTTAACCATTCGTCCGTTTTTCTTTTTCGTCGGATTTTTCTGTGATTATCTCAGATTCGATTTCTGATCGAGTCTTCGATTCTGTTTAACTTCTCGCTCGTTTATCGGAATCAGGCGATTCAAGCGCCTAGGGTTTCGTCTCGAAATTCTCTTTCCGTTTAATCTATTCAAACAAGTTTTTGCTATAGTAAAATTTGACCTAGATCCAGATTAGCAAACGAAGTTTCTTTCTTTCGCCGTTTGACTTTCGTTGCTTCTTTCGAGTTGATTCTTTTTGCAAACCGGAGTTCTTAAGTTGAACTTTCTGGTTGGATCTTTCATTCGAGTTTTACCTGTGCATTAGATGAGTACTGATTGTATGCTTGTTTGTTTGCGATAGAGTACCCGGAGTGTGCCGCTTGTTACTTCGACTCGCTAGGTTTTGCGGATCATCAGCAAGGCAAGTAACACTTTGATCATATCCCGTTCATACCCAGTTTTATTGCATTAGATCTATTTCCTCAAACACATTGCATGATTAGGATCTAAATACAGTGTGGGTATTGGGAAGTAGTTGAGGTAGTACCTATTACCTGTTTTACTTTATCAAACCCTTGGGAGTTACTTCTACGTTGCTTTTATTATTGCCATGCTATGCTCGTAGACGTGGATTGGGTTTGAGAGATATTCATGACAGATGTGAGATTGTTAATAATGGTTTACTTAAGGTGGCAACTAAAACTCACATCTGGGTGGATTGAGGCACCTGGAGAACCCAGTGTTGCCTGTATGTATAAGGTCCGCCACCCAGGCTCAAAGGGATCATAAGATTATTCATGCTAGAAACTTCCGTGTGCAGCCACAAGCTATTATGGGCTCTAGCATAGTTGAGTAGGTTACAGGATCTCTTGAAGAGGTGGACTAGCAGATGTAGGGGAAAGTAGGTGTTCCGATCCATCCAGAGTAAAGAGTGATTGTTTCTGAAAGACTGTGTCTCGGTCATCCGTTTCTCAAACGTCATGCAGTGCGAGAATCAAGTGGAGGCGATTGAGTCTTGTGGGGAAAAGTGCGCAAACCTCTGCAGAGTGTACAAACTAATCATGGTTAGCCGTGTCCCCGGTTATGGACAACTTGAGTATCTAGTACCTGGATTATCATTTGAATCTCATCACCGTGATGCTTATAATTAATTTTGTTGGGTTAATGATGATGCTTAATTGGGATTGAGTTGGAGGTACCTTCTCAATGTTTCAACCACCATGATAGTTAAATAAAATTTATTCCTTTTGAAGTAGGATAAAATTGGCTTTTCGCAAAACTGTAACCATAGAGCTTTCCACCAGCCATAAATGCATGTAGTATAGCATTGTATTTGTTCATTGTTCTCTATGTGTTACATTGCCAGCATATTCTATGTGCTGACCCGTTTTCGGGCTGCAACGTTTCATGTTGCAGACTTTTCAGACGACGAGTAAGGTGCCTTAGGTCGTGGTCTTATACTCAGTGATGCCGCTGGAGTTGATGGACTCACTTATCTTCCAAGTCTTCCGCTGTTATCGTTATTAGATGGCCTTAAGCCATATTTATCATACTTATTCTCTTTGGAGATATTCGATGTAATAAGTGTGTGATTGCTACTCTGTTATAAATCCTCCATTTGTACTGTGCGTGTCAGCATTACTGATCCAGGGATGACACTGGTGCACAGCAGCACAGGCCATTTGAGGTCTGGTCGCTACAAAGTTGGTATTAGAGCACACGCTGACTGTAGGACACGACCACTAAGCTTAAGCCCTAGAAAGCTTCTCTCTTCTCATTTCTGACCCTCTCCACTTTCTACTCTTTTAGGAATGGCGAATGCAAGGAGCAAGTTCATGCAACCAGATGAAGACACGCCGTTTGGACGACATTTGAAGGAAGTCACCAAGTACTTGAACATAGGAATACCAAGCGTCACCGGAACCTACAACGCCACATTACCGGAAGAGGAGAGCTGGAAGATTCAAGTTATCATTCCAGGAAGGACGTTTGTGCCAATTACGGAACCCATGAGATTGGTTTTCGAAGCACCAACTTGGAGTTTAGGGAAGAACATGGCCGCACACATCGCCATGGGACGCATCGGAGAAGTCTACCACCAGGAGCTTAAGGATACAATTTATCAGATTTGTGGACGCCAAGACGCGCAATGGGAGATGATCAAGACCAAGAAGGATGGATCAATTGCAGCTTTCATCCAGGAGCAGAACCAGCATATTCGACGCCAGGAGAATCAGATGTGCACGGACAAGGAAGAACTGAAGAAGGCATTAACGAAGATCAAGGAACTCCAAGAAGAACTCAAGGCTACACGCGAAGATTACTTGGAGGAAATCAACGCACTAGTAGGGAAGATTGACGGCCTGGAGAATAAGATTGGAGCATTCGTGGGAAATCCAGTGCCAAAAGCAGAAGTCGACGAATGCACTTGTCCGGATAACTACATCATCATCGACGACACCGACTCGGAACCAAGTGAAGACGAATGGATTGATGAAGCTGGAGCAGACATCATGGAGTCTTCAACGGATCAGAATTTCTAGTAGACCACCATATCAGTAGTAGTTTTCCCCCATTTAATAGTATAGTTCAAGCACTTTGTAACGCTAGTTAGATCGATTGTTTTGCCTTGTTTGGATTGATTGAGTGATATTGATTGAATTTTTCTCATGAGCATATGGGTAGTGTTTTCTCTCTAGACCTCATTCTATTCTAAACTCTCATCTTTTCTAAACCTATCAGATGCCTCCGAGACGCGACACCGGATTTGTTTTCCCGCCAGAGATCACCCAGTTGATTCAGCAACAGAATGCCCTGATGCAAGTGTTAGTTCAGAACCAAGGCAACAACAACAACAACAACCCACCGCCACCACCACCTGTTGATCACTTAGCCCGTTTCTTAAGGCTAAAACCGCCGGTGTTTTCCAGTAGCACCGAGCCGATTGTTGCAGATGATTGGCTCCGCAAAGTTGGAAGGGAGTTGACCACTGTAGGATGCACAGATGCGGAAAGAGTGTGTTTTGCCGCACATCAGCTTGATGGACCCGCAGCATCATGGTGGGAGAATTACACAGCCACGCATCCTATTGACACTGTCACATAGGACCAGTTTCAGCAAGCTTTCCGTACAGCTCATGTTTCAGCAGGAGCTATGGCTATGAAGAAGCGTGAGTTTCACAACCTACGCCAAGGAGGACGCACCGTAGGCCAGTATGTGGAGGATTTCAGTAAGTTAGCACGTTATGCACCAGATGACGTTGCTACAGATGCAGCCAAGCAGCAGAAGTTTCTGGAAGGATGGAATGATGAGCTGAGTATGCAGTTGATGGTAGCAACTACCAACAACTACCAGGAGCTGGTAGATAGAGCTCTCATGATTGAAGGGAAGCAACAGCAGATTGAAAACCGTAAGAGGAAGTATGGACAAGGGAAGTACAATTCTGGAGCCCAGCAGAAGCCACGATTTACCCCGAAGCCGGGAGGATAGTTTCAGCATACCCATGGAGGAGGTAGTTCGCACAACCATAATGGCTCCAAGAATGGTAATGGGAATGGAGGAGGAAACGGACAGAACCGCACCAACCCATCTACCCCAACCAAGAGAGATCTAAGTCACATTACTTGTTTCAAGTGCCAGAAGACGGGACATTATGCTACTGATTGTCCCGAAGCCCAACATGGAACTGGCAATGGAAGCTCTGGGAAGAAGCCGAACCCGTTCAACAAAGGACATGTGAACCATGTGAGCGTGGAGGAGGTTGAAGCTCAGCCTGATGCAGTAATAGGTAAGTTTTTGGTTAAGTCATTTACTGCAACCGTTCTTTTCGATACTGGTGCATCGCATTCATACATATCAAGGGGATTCGTAAACAAGTTTAAGATGTCCACCCAAGTTCTCAAAAGCCCCATGTTAGTAACCTCGCCAGGAGCAGAGTATATGGCCACCCAAGGATGTTTTCAGATACCGTTGGCCATTGGTAGGCATGTTTTCCCCTCCGACCTCATTGTTTTGGAATCGCAAGGTTTGGATGTGATTTTGGGAATGGATTGGCTATCGTTGTATGGAGGAAACATCGATTGTGCCAGCAAGACGATTTTGCTTACCACCCCGGAAGGAAAAAGGATCAAGTATGTATCCCGGCATATGCCGAAGAGGACTCAAGTTAATTCCTTATCATGAGTTGTACAGGAGGAAGTACCAGTAGTGAAGGATTATCCGGATGTATTTCCAGAAGAGTTGCCAGGCATGCCACCAGATAGAGACATTGAGTTCTTGATTGAACTTTTGCCAGGCACAGGGCCAATATCTAAGAGACCGTACAGGATGCCCACAAAAGATTTGGAGGAAATTAAGAAGCAGATCAAAGAGTTACTGGATAAAGGCTATATTCGCCCAAGTTCGTCACCGTGGGGATCACCAGTACTTCTAGTGGAGAAGAAAGATGGATCGCTGAGGATGGTTGTTGATTACCGAGGATTGAATGAAGTGACCATCAAAAACAAGTACCCACTGCCGATGATAAATGATTTGTTTGACCGCTTGCAAGGAGCTAAAGTATTTTCCAAGATCGATCTACGATCAGGATACCATCAGTTAAAGATTCGAGATCAGGATATACCCAAGACGGCATTTACCACCAGATATGGATTGTATGAGTATACCGTTATGTCATTTGGACTGACTAACGCACCGGCCTATTTCATGAACCTGATGAACAAAGTGTTTATGGAGTTTTTGGATAAGTTTGTCGTGGTGTTCATTGATGATATTTTAATCTTTTCCAAGGATGAAGAAGAGCATGAGGAGCATTTACGATTGGTACTTGAGAAGCTCAGAGAACATCAGTTATATGCCAAGTTCAGCAAATGTGAGTTTTGGCTGAAGGAAGTTGGATTCCTTGGACATGTTATTTCTGGAGAAGGAATAGCAGTAGACCCTGCCAAGGTTGACACAGTGACAAGTTGGGAATCACCCACGAAAGTTGGAGAAATCCGGAGTTTTCTTGGACTTGCAGGATACTACCGGAGATTCATCGAGAATTTCTCAAGGATTGCTAAGCCCGTGACTGAGCTACTGAAGAAGGACACCAAATTCAATTGGACTGAGGAATGTGAAGCTAGTTTCCAAGAGTTGAAGAAACGATTGGTTACATCACCAGTGTTGATTCTGCCAGATCAGCGCAAGGATTATGAAGTTTATTGCGACGCTTCTCGTCGAGGACTTGGAGCAGTGCTTATGCAGGAAGGAAGAGTTGTGTCGTATGCTTCACGACAACTTAAACCCCATGAGAAGAATTATGCTACGCATGATTTGGAATTAGCAGCCGTGGTGCATGCATTGAAGACATGGAGACATTTTCTCATCGGAAACCATTGTGAGGTGTACACGGATCACAAGAGTTTGAAGTACATCTTCACGCAGAAGGAGTTAAACCTCAGACAGAGGAGATGGTTGGAGCTCATTAAAGATTATGATATGAGATTGCATTATCACCCTGGAAAGGCTAACGTAGTAGCAGACGCGTTGAGCCGCAAGAGTCATGTCAACACCCTCATGACAGGAGAGTTACCTCAGGAGTTAGCCGAGGACCTTCGCGAGCTATGTTTGGAGATAGTCCCTAGAGGCTATTTAGCGACATTGGAGATTCAGCCTACCTTGATGGAAAGGATCAGAGAAGCTCAAAAGACAGACAAGGAGATTGAAGAGATAAAGGAGAAGATGAGCAAAGGAAAAGCCAAGGGATTTCGTGAGGATGAGCACGATACCTTATGGTTCGAAGACCGCGTATATGTGCCAAATGATCCGGAGATCAGGAAGTTGATTTTGCAAGAAGCCCATGATTCACCATACTCGATTCACCCAGGGAATACCAAGATGTATTTGGATTTGAAGAATACTTTCTGGTGGACCAGAATGAAGAAGGATATTGCGGAGTATGTAGCAGTTTGTGATGTATGTCAGAGAGTGAAGGCAGAGCATCAGAAGCCAGCAGGATTGCTGCAGCCATTGCCGATACCCGAATGGAAGTGGGATAAAATAGGCATGGATTTTATCACAGGATTACCCAGGACTCGTTCAGGCTATGACTCGATATGGGTTGTAGTCGACCGTTTGACGAAAGTGGCTCATTTCATTCCAGTGAAGACCACTTACACCAGTGCTAAGTTGGCAAAGATATACATGACCAGGATAGTATGTTTGCATGGAGTTCCGAGGACCATTGTATCAGACAGAGGAACCCAATTTACCTCGAAGTTTTGGAAGCAGTTACATGAAACGTTGGGAACCAGGCTGGAATTTAGTACAGCATTTCACCCGCAGACAGATGGACAGACCGAGAGAGTCAACCAGATTTTGGAGGACATGTTGAGAGCATGTGCACTAGATTATGGATCTAGTTGGGACGACAATTTGCCATATGCGGAGTTTTCGTATAACAACAGTTATCAAACCAGTTTGAAGATGGCCCCTTTCGAAGCTTTGTACGGAAGGAGGTGTAGGACACCGTTGTTATGGGACGAAGTTGGAGATCGTCAGTTGTTTGGACCAGATTTGATTAAGGAGTCTGAACAGGAAGTAAGGTTGATTCGCGATAGGCTCAAGGTAGCCCAGTCCAGGCAGAAGAGTTATGCCGATTCTAAACGAAAGGAGACCGTTCACGAAGTCGGAGACAGAGTGTATCTTCGAGTATCACCACTTCGAGGAGTGAAGCGCTTTGGAGTTAAAGGAAAGTTAGCGCCCCGTTTTATCGGACCATACAGAGTGTTGGAGCGTATGGGAGAAGTTGCCTACAAGCTGGAATTGCCCGAAGGATTGTCTGGAGTACATGATGTATTTCATGTTTCTCAGTTGAAGAAGTGCCACGCAGAAAAGGCTGAGATACCGCTGAGAGATACTGTGCCACTGGAAGCGATTCAGTTGGAAAGTGATTTGACCTATGAGGAGAAGCCAGTTAAGATTCTCGAATATGCCAGCCGAGTTACCCGCAGCAAGGTTATCAAGTTTTGCAAAGTTCAGTGGAGTCACCACACAGAAGATGAAGCCACCTGGGAGCGAGAGGAAGATCTACGGAAAAACCACTCCCACCTGTTTTCTAGCCAACCCGAATCTCGAGGGCGAGATTCATCTTAAGGGGGGTAGGTTTGTAACATCCCAAATTTTCAATTTGGAATGTTATACATAGATCATCATTGCATATCATGTTTTGTTGCATTTTGAAAAATCCTCGATAAATTCTAAGCAACTCAAGGACCCTCGGAGAGAGTTGGGGATTTTCTCGAATTTTTCAAATTTGATTTTCCAACGAGGATTGTGGTTTTACTTATTTTTCTCTCCGGAAAAATATTTCATTTTAAAAATAAACGAGAGGAGAAAATATGACTTCTCCAAAACAATTGAAATACTGGAGGAAAATTTTAAAATCATTATTTGGAATTTATTTGGATTTTATTTGCAATTTTTATTGCATTAAAAATATTGCATGTTTTCAAAATACTTATTTTTGATTATAAAAATGTTCACCCTATTCTAGATTTTCTAACTAGACGGGGAAAATTTATTTCATATTTTTATGATTTGTATTTATTTTTCTATGCAATATTTTCCGCGAAACTTAAAAAAAACGCCCGCGCGCCGACTGGGCCAAAGGCCCAGCTGACGGCCCGCCTCGCGCCTTCCTCTTCCCGCACGGGAGCTCGCCGCCGCCATGACCGAATCCGGCCGCCGCACGCCTCCCCTCGCCCGACCCCTCCCCCAAGCCGCCGCACCCCCCTCCTTAAATACCGCGCCCCGCCCCCCCTTCTTTTCCTCACCACCGCCGTCGCCGGAGCCCCTCATCGCCGCCGCCCGCAATTCAC
>NC_057805.1:63659937-63688830 GCF_018294505.1 Triticum aestivum
CCCCGCGCCCCGCCGCCCGAGTTCGCCGCCCCGCCGGAGCCCCTCGCCGGAGCCCGACGAGGTATGCCCGCCGCCCGTTGACTTTGCCGGTTTTCTGAAGAAAAAAAACCTTTCGTTTTTAAAAAAAACCTAGATCGGTTTTTTTTTGGTTTTATTCTTTTGCGAGCGTTCACCGAACCGTTCGTTTTAACGAACGCGTTCGTCGGTTTTTCTCTGTTAACGAACGTCCGTTCTTTAACCGTTCGTCCGTTTTTCTTTTTCGTCGGATTTTTCTGTGATTATCTCAGATTCGATTTCTGATCGAATCTTCGATTCTGTTTAACTTCTCGCTCGTTTATCGGAATCAGGCGATTCAAGCGCCTAGGGTTTCGTCTCGAAATTCTCTTTCCGTTTAATCTACTCAAACAAGTTTTTGCTACAGTAAAATTTGACCTAGATCCAGATTAGCAAACGAAGTTTCTTTCTTTCGCCGTTTGACTTTCGTTGCTTCTTTCGAGTTGATTCTTTTTGCAAACCGGAGTTCTTAAGTTGAAATTTCTGGTTGGATCTTTCATTCGAGTTTTACCTGTGCATTAGATGAGTACTGATTGTATGCTTGTTTGTTTGCGATAGAGTACCCGGAGTGTGCCGCTTGTTACTTCGACTCACTAGGTTTTGCGGATCATCAGCAAGGCAAGTAACACTTTGATCATATCCCGTTCATACCCAGTTTTATTGCATTAGATCTATTTCCTCAAACACATTGCATGATTAGGATCTAAATAAACTGTGGGTATTGGGAAGTAGTTGAGGTAGTACCTATTACCTGTTTTACTTTATCAAACCCTTAGGAGTTACTTCTACGTTGCTTTTATTATTGCCATGCTATGCTCGTAGACGTGGATTGGGTTTGAGAGATATTCATGACAGATGTGAGATTGTTAATAATGGATTACTTAAGGTGGCAACTAAAACTCACATCTGGGTGGATTGAGGCACCTGGAGAACCCAGTGTTGCCTATATGTATAAGGTCCGCCACCCAGGCTCAAAGGGATCATAAGATTATTCATGCTAGAAAATTCCGTGTGCAGCCACAAGCTATTATGGGCTCTAGCATAGTTGAGTAGGTTACAGGATCTCTTGAAGAGGTGGACTAGCAGATGTAGGGGAAAGTAGGTGTACCGGTCCACCCAGAGTAAAGAGTGATTGTTTCTGAAAGACTGTGTCTCGGTCATCCGTTTCTCAAACGTCATGCAGTGCGAGAATCAAGCGGAGGCGATCGAGTCTTGTGGGGAAAAGTGCGCAAACCTCTGCAGAGTGTACAAACTAATCATGGTTAGCCGTGTCCCCGGTTATGGACAACTTGAGTATCTAGTACCTGGATTATCATTTGAATCTCATCACCGTGATGCTTATAATTAATTTTGTTGGGTTAATGATGATACTTAATTGGGATTGAGTTGGAGGTACCTTCTCAATGTTTCAACCACCATGATAGTTAAATAAAATTTATTCCTTTTGAAGTAGGATAAAATTGGCTTTTTGCAAAACTGTAACCATAGAGCTTTCCACCAGCCATAAATGCATGTAGTATAGCATTGTATTTGTTCATTGTTCTCTATGTGTTACATTGCCAGCATATTCTATGTGCTGACCCGTTTTCGGGCTGCAACGTTTCATGTTGCAGACTTTTCAGACGACGAGTAAGGTGCCTTAGGTCGTGGTCTTATACTCAGTGATGCCGCTGGAGTTGATGGACTCACTTATCTTCCAAGTCTTCCGCTGTTATCGTTATTAGATGGCCTTAAGCCATGTTTATCATACTTATTCTCTTTGGAGATATTCGATGTAATAAGTGTGTGATTGCTACTCTGTTATAAATCCTCCATTTGTACTGTGCGTGTCAGCATTACTGATCCAGGGATGACACTGGTGCACAGCAGCACAAGCCATTTGAGGTCTGGTCGCTACACATAGTTAGTAGCTAGATGGCTTCTTCTCTCTTTTTGGATCTCAATACAATGTTCTCCCCCTCTCTCGTGGAGATCTATTCGATGTAATCTTCTTTTGCGGTGTGTTTGTTGAGACCGATGAATTATGGGTTTATGATCAAGATTATCTATGAACAATATTTGAATCTTCTCTGAATTCTTTTATGTATCATTGGTTATCTTTGCAAGTCTCTTCGAATTATCAGTTTGGTTTGGCCTACTAGATTGATCTTTCTTGCAATGGGAGAAGTGCTTAGCTTTGGGTTCAATCTTGCGGTGTCCTTTCCAAGTGACAGTAGGGGCAGCAAGGCACGTATTGTATTGTTGCCATCGTGGATAACAAGATGGGGTTTTTATCATATTGCATGAATTTATCCCTCTACATCATGTCATCTTGCTTAAGGCGTTACTCTGTTTTCATGAACTTAATACTCTAGATGCATGCTGGATAGCGGTCGATGAGTGGAGTAATAGTAGTAGATGCAGGCAGGAGTCGGTCTACTTGTCCCGGACGTGAAGCCTATATACATGATCATACCTAGATATTCTCATAACTATGCTCAATTCTGTCAATTGCTCAACAGTAATTCGTTCACCCATCGTAAAATACTTATGCTCTTGAGAGAAGCCACTAGTGAAACCTATGGCCCCCGGGTCTATCTTCATCATATTGATCTTCCAACACTTAGTTATCTCCGTTGCTTTTTACTTTGCTTTTATTTTACTTTGCATCTTTATCACAAAAATACCAAAAATATTATCCTATCATATCTATCAGATCTCACTCTCGTAAGTGACCGTGTAGGGATTGACAACCCCTTATCGCGTTGGTTGCGAGGATTTATTTGTATTGTGCAGGTGCGAGGGACTCGCGCGTAGCCTCCTACTGGATTGATACCTTGGTTCTCAAAAACTGAGGGAAATACTTACGCTACTTTGCTGCATCACCCTTTCCTCTTCAAGGGAAAACCAACGCAGTGCTCAAGAGGTAGCAAGAAGGATTTCTGGCGCCGTTGCCGGGGAGGTCCACGCAAAAGTCAACATACCAAGTACCCATTACAATCCCTTATCTCCCGCATTACATTATTTGCCATTTGCCTCTCGTTTTCCTCTCCCCCACTTCACCCTTGCCGTTTTATCCGCCCTCTCTTTTTCGTTCGCCTCTTTTTCGCTTGCTTTTTGTTTGCTCGTGTGTTGGATTGCTTGCTTGTCACGATGGCTCAAGATAATACCAAATTGTGTGACTTTACCAATACCAACAATAATGATTTCCTTAGCACTCTGATTGCTCCTCTTACCAATACTGAATCTTGTGAAATTAATGCTGCTTTGTTGAATCTTGTCATGAAAGATCAATTCGCCGGCCTTCCTAGTGAAGATGCCGCTACTCATCTAAATAGCTTCGTTGATTTGTGTGATATGCAAAAGAAGAAAGATGTTGATAATGATATTGTTAAGTTGAAGCTATTTCCTTTTTCGCTTAGAGATCGTGCTAAAGCTTGGTTTTCGGCTTTGCCTAAAAATAGTATTGATTCTTGGAACAAGTGCAAAGATGCTTTTATCTCTAAGTATTTTCCTCCCGCTAAGATCATCTCTCTTAGAAACGATATTATGAATTTAAACAACTTTATCATGAACATGTTGCACAAGCTTGGGAGAGGATGAAATTAATGATACGTAATTGCCCTACTCATGGTTTGAATTTGTGGATGATTATACAAAATTTATATGCCGGATTGAATTTTGCTTCTAGAAACCTTTTAGATTCGGCCGCGGGAGGCACTTTTATGGAAATCACTTTAGGAGAAGCTACTAAACTCCAAGATAATATTATGGTTAATTATTCTCAATGGCACACTGAAAGATCTACTACTAAAAAAGTGCATGCGATAGAAGAAATTAATGTTTTGAGTGGAAAGATGGATGAACTTATGAAATTATTTGCTAGTAAGAGTGTTTCTTCTGATCCAAATGATATGCCTTTGTCTACTTTGATTGAGAATAATAATGAATCTATGGATGTGAATTTTGTTGGTAGGAATAATTTTGGTAACAACGCGTATAGAGGAAACTTTAATCCTAGGCCTTATCCTAGTAATTCCTCTAATAATTATGGTAATTCCTACAACAACTCTTATGGAAATTTTAATAAGATGCCTTCTGAATTTGAGACTAGTGTTAAAGAGTTTATGAATTCGCAAAAGAATTTTAATGCTTTGCTTGAAGAGAAATTGCTTAAAGTTGATGAATTGGCTAGGAACGTTGATAGAATTTCTCTTTATGTTGATTCTTTAAAGCTTAGATCTATTCCTCCTAAGCATGATATCAATGAGTCTCTCAAAGCCATGAGAATTTCCATTGATGAGTGCAAAGAAAGAACCGCTAGGATGCGTGCTAAGAAAGATTGCTTTATGAAAGTGTGTTCTTCAAATTTCTATGAAAATAAAGATGAAGATCTAAAAGTTATTGATGTGTCCCCTATTAAATCTTTGTTTTGCAATATGAATCTTGATAATGATGGGACTGAATATGATCCACCTTTACCTAGAAGGCGTTCCAAAAATTGGGAGTTTTTAGATCTTGATGATAAAATTGATAAAAGTGGGATTGAAGAAATCAAAACCCTAGATGTTGCTAAACCCACTATTTTGGTTTCAAGGAATTTAATTATGAAAATTGCTCTTTGATTGATTGTATTTCCTTGTTGCAATCCGTGCTAAATTCTCCTCATGCATATAGTCAAAATAAAGCGTTTACTAAACATATCGTGGATGCCTTGATGCAATCTTATGAAGAAAAGTTTGAGTTGGAAGTTTCTATCCCTAGAAAACTTTATGATGAGTGGGAACCAACTATTAAAATTAAGATCAAGGATCATGAGTTCTATGCTTTATGTGATTTGGGTGCTAGTGTTTCCACTATTCCCAAAACTTTGTGCGATTTGCTAGATTTCCGCGATTTTGATGATTGCTCTCTAAACTTGCACCTTGCGGATTCCACTATTAAGAAACCTATGGGAAGAATTAATGATGTTCTTATTGTTGCGAATAGGAATTATGTGCCCGTAGATTTTATCATTCTTGATATAGATTGCAATCCTTCATGTCCTATTATTCTTGGTAGACCCTTCCTTAGAACGATTGGTGTAATTATTGATATGAAGGAAGGGAATATTAGATTCCAATTTCCATTAAAGAAAGGCATGGAACACTTCCCTAGGAAAAAAATAAAATTACCATATGAATCTATCATGAGAGCCACTTATGGATTGCCAACCAAAGATGGCAATACCTAGATCTATCCTTGCTTTTATGCCTAGCTAGGGGCGTTAAACGATAGCGCTTGTTGGGAGGCAACCCAATTTTATTTTTAGTTTTTTGCTTTTTGCTTCTGCTTAGGAATAAATATTTGTTCTAGCCTCTGGTTAGATGTGTTTTTATGTTTTAATTAGTGTTTGTGCCAAGTTAAACCTATAGGATCTTCTTGGATGATAGTTATTTGATCTTGATGTAATTTCCAGAAACTTTCTGTTCACGAAAACAATTGTTAAAAATCACCAGAACGTGATAAAATACTGATTACAATTGCTGCTGACCAATAAAAAAATTGCCTAGGTCTTCCTATTTTGGCTGATTTTTTGGAGTTCCGGAAGTTTGCGTTAGTTACAGATTACTACAGACTGTTCTGTTTTTGACAGATTCTGTTTTTCGTGTGTTGTTTGCTTATTTTGATGAATCTATGGCTAGTAAAATAGTTTATAAACCATAGAGAAGTTGGAATACAGTAGGTTTAACACCAATATAAATAAAGAATGAGTTCATTACAGTACCTTGAAGTGGTCTTTTGTTTTCTTTTGCTAACGGAGCTCACGAGATTTCTGTTGAGTTTTGTGTTGTGAAGTTTTCAAGTTTTGGGTGAAAGATTTTTGATGGATTATGGAACAAGGAGTGGCAAGAGCCTAAGCTTGGGGATGCCCATGGCACCCCCAAGATAATCTAAGGACACAAAAAAGCCAAAGCTTGGGGATGCCCCGGAAGGCATCCCCTCTTTCGTCTACTTCCATCGGTAACTTTACTTGGAGCTATATTTTTATTCACCACATGATATGTGTTTTGCTTGGAGCGTCTTGTATGATTTGAGTATTTGATTTTTAGTTTACCACAATCATCCTTGCTGTACACACCTTTTGAGAGAGCCATACATGATTTGGAATTTGTTAGAATACTCTATGTACCTCGCTTATATCTTTTGAGTTATATAGTTTTTGCTCTAGTACTTCACTTATATCTTTTAGAGCACGGTGGTGGATTTGTTTTAAAGAAACTATTGACCTCTCATGCTTCACTTAGATTATTTTGAGAGTCTTAAATAGCATGGTAATTGCTTAAATAATCCTAATATGCTAAGCATACAAGATTTGTAAGAATTCTTATGAGTGTGTTGAATACTAAGAAAAGTTTGATGGTTGATAATTGTTTTGAGATATGAAGATGGTGATATTAGAGTCATGCTAGTTGAGTAGTTGTGAATTTGAGAAATTCTTGTGTTAAAGTTTGTGATTCCCGTAGCATGCACGTATGGTGAACCGTTATGTGATGAAGTCGGAGCATGATTTATTTATTGATTGTCTTCCTTATGAGTGGCGGTCGGGGACGAGCGATGGTCTTTTCCTACCAATCTATCCCCCTAGGAGCATGCGCGTAATACTTTGCTTTGATAACTTGTAGATTTTTGCAATAAGTATATGAGTTCTTTATGACTAATGTTGAGTCCATGGACTATACGCACCCTTCTTCCTTCCACCATTGCTAGCCTCTCTAATACCGCGCACTTTTCGCTGGTATCATACACCCACCATAAACCTTCCTCAAAACAGCCACCATACCTACCTATCATGGCATTTCCATAGCCATTCCGAGATATATTGCCATGCAACTTTCCACCGTTCCATTTATTATGACACGCTCCATCATTGTCATATTGCTTTGCATGATCATGTAGTTGACATCGAATTTGTGGCAAAGCCACCGTTCATAATTCTTTCATACATGTCACTCTTGATTCATTGCATATCCCGGTACACTGCCGGAGGCATTCATATAGAGTCATATTTTGTTCTAAGTATCGTGTTGTAATTGTTGAGTTGTAAGAAAATAAAAGTGTGATGATCTTCATTTTTTAGAGCATTGTCCCAAGTGAGGAAAGGATGATGGAGACTATCATTCCCCCACAAGTCGGGATGAGACTCCGGACAAAAAGAAGAGGCCATAAAAAAAGAGAAAAGGCCCAAATAAAAAAATGAGAGAAAAAGAGAGAAGGGACAATGTTACTATCCTTTTACCACACTTGTGCTTCAAATTAGCACCATGATCTTCATGATAGAGAGTCTCTCATTTTGTCACTTTCATATACTAGTGGGAAATTTTTCATTATAGAACTTGGCTTGTATATTGCAATGATGGGCTTCCTCAAAATGCCCTAGGTCTTCGTGAGCAAGCGAGTTGGATGCACACCCACTTAGTTTCCTTTGTTGAGCTTTCATATACTTATAGCTCTAGTGCATCCGTTGCATGGCAATCCCTACTCACTCACATTGATATCTATTGATGGGCATCTCCATAGCCCGTTAATACGCCTAGTTGATGTGAGACTATCTTCTCCTTTTTTTGTCTTCTCCACAACCACCATTCTATTCCACATATAGTGCCATGTCCATGGCTCACGCTCATGTATTGCGTGAAGATTGAAAAAGTTTGAGAACGTCAAAAGTATGAAACAATTGCTTGGCTTGTCATCGGGGTTGTGCATGATTTAAATACTTTGTGTGGTGAAGATAGAGCATAGCCAGACTATATGATTTTGTAGGGATAACTTTCTTTGGCCATGTTATTTTGAGAAGACATGATTGCTATGTTAGTATGCTTGAAGTATTATTATTTTTATGTCAATATTAAACTTTTGTCTTGAATCTTTCGGATCTGAATATTCATACCACAATTAAGAAGAATTACATTGAAATTATGCCAAGTAGCACTCCGCATCAAAAATTCTGTTTTTATCATTTACCTACTCGAGGACGAGCAGGAATTAAGCTTGGGGATGCCTGATACGTCTCCAACGTATCTATAATTTTTGATTGCTCCATGCTATATTATCTACTGTTTTGGACATTATTGGGCTTTATTATTCACTTTTATATTATTTTTGGGACTAACCTATTAACCGGAGGCCCAGCCCAAAATTGCTGTTTTTTGCCTATTTCAGAGTTTCGCAGAAAAGGAATATCAAACGGAGTCCAAACGGAATGAAACCTTCGGGAACGAGATTTTTAGGAAGATTAAGATCCAGGAGACTTGGACCCTACGTCAAGAAACAAAAGAGGAGGCCACGAGGTAGGGGGCGCGCCCACCCCCCCAGGGCGCGCCCTCCACCCTCGTGGGGCCCTTGTTGCTCCACCGACGTACTCCTTCCTCCTATATATACCTACGTACCCCCAAACGATGAGATACGGAGCCAAAAACCTAATTCCACTGCCGCAACCTTCTGTACCCACGAGATCCCATCTTGGGGCCTGTTCCGGAGCTCCACCGGAGGGGGCATCGATCACGGAGGGCTTCTACATCAACACCATAGCCCCTCCGATGAAGTGTGAGTAGTTTACCTCAGACCTTCGGGTCCATAGTTAGTAGCTAGATGGCTTCTTCTCTCTTTTTGGATCTCAATACAATGTTCTCCCCCTCTCTCATGGAGATCTATTCGATGTAATCTTCTTTTGCGGTGTGTTTGTTGAGACCGATGAATTGTGGGTTTATGATCAAGATTATCTATGAACAATATTTGAATCTTCTCTGAATTCTTTTATGTATGATTGGTTATCTTTGCAAGCCTCTTTGAATTATCAGTTTGGTTTGGCCTACTAGATTGATCTTTCTTGCAATGGGAGAAGTGCTTAGCTTTGGGTTCAATCTTGCGGTGTCCTTTCCCAGTGACAGTAGGGGCAGCAAGGCACGTATAGTATTGTTGCCATCGAGGATAACAAGATGGGGTTTTTTATCATATTGCATGAATTTATCCCTCTACATCATGTCATCTTGCTTAAGGCGTTACTCTGTTCTTATGAACTTAATACTCTAGATGCATGCTGGATAGCGGTCGATGTGTGGAGTAATAGTAGTAGATGCAGGCAGGAGTCGGTCTACTTGTCTCGGACGTGATGCCTATATACATGCTCATACCTAGATATTCTCATTACTATGCTCAATTCTGTCAATTGCTCAACAGTAATTTGTTCACCCACCATAAAATAATTATGCGCTCGAGAGAAGCCACTAGTGAAACCTATGGCCCCCGGGTCTATCTTCATCATATTGATCTTCCAACACTTAGTTATTTCCATTGCCTTTTACTTTGCTTTTATTTTACTTTGCATCTTTATCATAAAAATACCAAAAATATTATCCTATCATCTATCAGATCTCACTCTCGTAAGTGACCGTGTAGGGATTGACAACCCCTTATCGCGTTGGTTGCGAGGATTTATTTGTTTTGTGTAGGTACGAGGGACTCGCGCGTAGCCTCCTACTGGATTGATACCTTGGTTCTCAAAAACTGAGGGAAATACTTACGCTACTTTGCTGCATCACCCTTTCCTCTTCAAGGGAAAACCAACGCAGTGCTCAGGAGGTAGCATTCCCCAACAGTGGCATCCGAGCCAGGTTATATGCGTAGATGTTATATGCACGAGTAGAACACAAGTGAGTTGTGGGTGATACAAGTCATACTGCTTACCAGCATGTCATACTTTGGTTCGGCGGTATTGTTGGATGAAGCGGCCCGAACCGACATTACGCGTACGCTTACGCGAGACTAGTTCTACCGACGTGCTTTGCACACAGGTGGCTGGCGGGTGTCAGTTTCTCCAACTTTAGTTGAACCGAGTGTGACTACGCCCGGTCCTTGAGAAGGTTAAAACAGCACTAACTTGACGAACTATCGTTGTGGTTTTGATGCGTAGGTAAGAACGGTTCTTGCTCAGCCCGTAGCAGCCAGGTAAAACTTGCAACAACAAATTAGAGGACGTCTAACTTGTTTTTGCAGGGCATGTTGTGATGTGATATGGTCAAAGCATGATGCTATATTTTATTGTATGAGATGATCATGTTTTGTAACTGAGTTATCGGCAGCTGGCAGGAGCCATATGGTTGTCGCTTTGTTGTATGCAATGCAATCGCCCTGTAATTGCTTTACTTTATCACTAAGCGGTAGCGATAGTCGTAGAAGCAATAGTTGGCGAGACGACAACGATGCTACGATGGAGATCAAGGTGTCGCGCCGGTGACAATGGTGATCATGACGGTGCTTCGGAGATGGAGATCACAAGCACAAGATGATGATGGCCATATCATATCACTTATATTGATTGCATGTGATGTTTATCTTTTATGCATCTTATTTTGCTTAGATCGATGGTAGCATTATAAGATGATCTCTCACTAAATTTCAAGGTACAAGTGTTCTCCCTGAGTATGCACCGTTGCCAAAGTTCGTCGTGCCGAGATACCACGTGATGATCGGGTGTGATAAGCTCTATGTTCATATACAACGGGTGCAAGCCAGTTTTGCACACGCAGAAATACTCGGGTTAAACTTGATGAGCCTAGCATATGCAGATATGGCCTCGGAACACTGGAGACCGAAAGGTCGAGCGTGAATCATATAGAAGATATGATCAACATAGTGATGTTCACCATTGAAAACTACTCCATCTAACGTGACGATCGGACATGGTTTAGTTGATATGGATCACGTGATCACTTAGATGATTAGAGGGATGTCTATCTAAGTGGGAGTTCTTAAGTAATATGATTAATTGAACTTTAATTTATCATGAACTTAGTCCTAGTAGTATTAGCATATCTATGTTATAGATCAATAGCTCGTGTTTAGCTCCCCTGTTTTATTTTTTATATGTTCCTAGAGAAAAATAAGTTGAAAGATGTTAGTAGCAAAGATGCGGACTAGCTCCGTGATCTGAGGATTATCCTCATTGCTGCACAGAAGAATTATGCCCTTGATGCACCGCTAGGTGACGGACCTATTGCAGGAGCAGATACGGACGTTATGAACGTTTGGTAAAGCTCGGTATGATGACTACTTGATAGTTTAGTGCATCATGCTTTACGGCTTAGAACCGGGACTTCAACAACGTTTTGAACGCCACAGAGCATATAAGATGTTCTAAGAGTTGAAATTGGCATTTCATACTCATGCCCGTGTCGAGAGGTAGAAGACCTCTGACAGTACTTTGCCTACAAGATGGGGGAGAATAGCTCAACCAGTGAGCATGTGCTCAGATTGTCTGGGTACTACAATTGCTTGAATCAAGTGGGAGTTAATCTTCCAGATAAGATAGTAATTGACAAAGTTCTCTAGTCACTATCACCAAGTTACTAGAACTTTGTGATGAACTATGATATGCAAGGGATGACAAAAGTAATTCTTGAGCTCTTCGCGATGCTAAAATCGGCGAAGGTAGAAATCAGGAAAGAACATCAAATGTTGATGGTTTACAAGACCACTAGTTTCAAGAAAAGGGCAAAGGGATAGAAGGGGAACTTCAAGAAGAACGGCAAGGAAGTTGTTGCTCGAGTGAAGAAGCCCAAGTCTGGACCTAAGCCTGAGACTAAGTGCTTCTACTACAATGGAAATGGTCACTGGAAGTGGAACTACCCTAGATACTGGGCGGATACGAAGGATGGCAAAGTGAACAAAGGTATATTTGATATACATGTTATTGATGTGTACTTTACTAGTGTTTATAGCAACCCCTCGGTATTTGATACTGGTTCAGTTACTAAGAGTAGTAACTCGAAACGGGAGTTGCAGAATGAACAGAGACTAGTTAAGGGTGAAGTGACGATGTGTGTTGGAAGTGATTCCAAGATTGATATGATCATCATCGCACACTCCCTATACTTTCGGGATTAGTGTTGAACCTAAATAAATGTTAATTGGTGTTTGCATTGAGCATGAATATGATTCAATCATGTTTATTGCAATATGTTTATTCATTTTCAGAGAATAATTGTTGTTCTATTTACATGAATAAAACCTTCGATGGTCATACACCCAATATAAATATTTTATTGAATCTCGATCGTAGTGATACACATATTCATAATATTGAAGCCAAAAGATGCAAAGTTAATAATGATAGTGCGACTTATTTGTGGCACTTCCGTTTAGGTCATATTGGTGTAAAGCGCATGAAGAAACTCCATGCTAATGGGATTTTGGAATCACTTGATTATGAATCACTTGATGCTTGCGAACCATGCCTTATGGGAAAGATGACTAAGACTCCGTTCTCCAGAACAATGGAGCAAGCAACTGACTTATTGGAAATAATACATACTGATGTATGCGATCCGATGAGTGTTGAGGCTCGCAGCGGGTATCGTTATTTTCTGACCTTCACAAATGATTTGAGCAGATATGGGTATATCTACTTGATGAAACATAAGTCTGAGACATTTGAAAAGTTCATATAATTTCAGAGTGAAGTGGAAAATCATCGTAACAAGAAAATAAAGTTTCTACGATCTGATCGTGGAGGAGAATATTTGAGTTACGAGTTTGGTCTTCATTTGAAACAATGCGGAATAGTTTCGCAACTCACGCCACCTGGAACACCACAGCGTAATGGTGTGTCCGAACATCGTAACCGTACTTTATTAGATATGGTGCAATCTATGGTGTCTCTTACCGATTTGCCACTATCGTTTTGGGGTTATGCATTAGAGACAGCTGCATTCACGTTAAATAGGGCACCATCTAAATCTGTTGAGACGACACCATATGAACTATGGTTTGGCAAGAAACCAAAGTTGTCATTTCTTAAAGTTTGGGGTTGCAATGCTTATGTGAAAAAGTTTCATCCTGATAAGCTCAAACCCAAATCAGAGAAATGTGTCTTCATAGGATACCCAAAGGAGACAGTTGGGTACACCTTCTAGCACAGATCCGAAGGCAAGACATTCGTTGCTAAGAATGGATCCTTTTTAGAGAAGGAGTTTCTCTCGAAAGAAGTGATTGGGAGGAAAGTAGAACTTGATGAGGTAACTGTACCTGCTCCCTTATTGGAAAGTAGTTCATCACAGAAATCTGTTCCTGTGACTCCTACAGCAATTAGTGAGGAAGCTAATGATGATGATCATGTAACTTCAGATCAAGTTACTACCGAACCTCGTAGGTCAACCAGAGTGAGATCCGCACCAGAGTGGTACGATAATCCTGTTCTGAAGGTCATGTTACTTGACCATGACGAAACCTACGAACTATGAGGAAGTGATGATGAACCCAGATTCCGCGAAATGGCTTGAGGCCATGAAATCTGAGATGGGATCCATGTATGAAAACAAAGTGTGGACTTTAGTTGACTTTCCCGATGATCGGCAAGCCATAGAAAATAAATGGATCTTCAAGAGGAAGACGGACGTTGATAGTAGTGTTACTATCTACAAAGCTAGACTTGTCGAAAAAGGTTTTGACAAAGTTTAAGGTGTTGACTACGATGAGATTTTCTCACTCGTAGCGATGCTTAAGTCTGTCTAAATCATGTTAGCAAATTGCCACATTTTATGAAATCTGGCAAATGGATGTCAAAACTACATTCCTTAATGGATTTCTTAAAGAAGAGTTGTATATGATGCAACCAGAAGGTTTTGTCGATCCTAAAGGTGCTAACAAAATGTGCAAGCTCCAGCGATCCATCTATGGACTGGTGCAAGCATCTCGGAGTTGGAATATATGCTTTGATGAGTAGATCAAAGCATATAGTTTTATACAGACTTGCGGTGAAGCCTGTATTTACAAGAAAGTGAGTGGGAGCACTACAGCCTTTTTGATAAGTATATGTGAATGACATATTGTTGATCAGAAATGATGTAGAATTTTCTAGAAAGCATAAAGGAGTATTTGAAAGGAGTTCTTCAAAGAAGACCTCAGTGAAGCTGCTTACATATTGAGCATCAAGATCTATAGAGATAGATCAAGATGCTTGATAAAAAAATTCAATGAGAATATACCTTGACAAGATTTTGAATTAGTTCAAGATGGAACAGTCAAAGAAGGAGTTCTTGCCTGTGTTCCAAGGTGTGAAGTTGAGTGAAGACTCAAAACCCGACCACGGCAGAAAATAGAAAGAGAATGAAAAGTCATTCTCTATGCCTCAGTCATAGGTTCTATAAAGTATGCTATGTTGTGTACCAGACCTATTGTGTACCTCACCAAGATTTTGGCAAGAGGGTACAATACTGATCTAGGAGTAGATCACTAGACAGCGGTCAAAATTATCCTTGTTGGAATAAGGAAATGTTTCTCGATTATGGAGGTGACAAAAGGTTCGTCGTAAAGGGTTACGTCGATGCAAGTTTTGACACTGATTCAGATGACTCTAAGTCTCAATCTGGATACATATTGAAAGTGGGAGAAATTAGCTAAAGTAGCTTCGTGCAGAGCATTGTAGACATAGAAATTTGCAAAATACATACGGATCTGAATTTGGCAGACCCGTTGACTAAACTTCTCTCACAAGCAAAACATGATCACACCTTAGTACTCTTTGGGTGTTAATCACATGGCGATGTGAACTAGATTACTGACTCTAGTAAACCCGTTGAGTGTTGGCCACATGGCTATGTGAACTACGGATATTAATCACATGGTGATGTGAACTATTGGTGTTAAATCACATGGCGATGTGAACTAGATTATTGACTCTAGTGCAAGTGGAGACTGAAGAAAAATATGCCCTAGAGGCAATAATAAAGTTATTATTTATTTCCTTATTTCATGATAAATGTTTATTATTCATGCTAGAATTGTATTAACCAAAAACTTGATACATGTGTGAATACATAGACAAAACAATGTGTCCCTAGTATGCCTCTACTTGACTAGCTTATTCATCAAAGATGGTTATGTTTCCTAGCCATAGACATGTGTTGTCATTTGATGAACGGGATCACATCATTAGGAGAATGATGTGATGGACGAGACCCATTCATTAGCTTAGCATTGTGATCGTTACAGTTTTATTGCTATTGCTTTCTTCATGACTTATACATGTTCCTATGACTATGAGATTATACAACTCCCGAATACCGGAGGAACACTTTGTGTGCTACCAAACGTCACAACATAACTGGGTGATTATAAAGGTGCTCTACAGGTGTCTCTGATGGTACTTGTTGAGTTGGCATAGATCGAGACTAGGATTTGTCACTCCGATTGTTGGAGAGGTATCTCTGGGCCCTCTCGGTAATGCACATCACTATAAGCCTTGCAAGCAATGTGACTAATGAGTTAGTTGCGGGATGATGCATTACGGAACGAGTAAAGAGACTTGCCGGTAACGAGATTGAGCTAGGTATGAGGATACCGGCGATCGAATCTCGGGCAAGTAACATACCGATGACAAAGGGAACAACGTATGTTGTTATGCGGTTTGACCGATAAAGATCTTCGTAGAATATGTAGGAACCAATATGAGCATTCAGGTTCCGCTATTGGTTATTGACCGGAGATGTGTCTCGGTCATGTCTACATAGTTCTCGAACCCGTAGGGTCCGCACGCTTAAAGTTCTGTGACGATCGGTATTATGAGTTTATGTGTTTTGATGTACCTAAGGTAGTTCGGAGTCCTGGATGAGATCAGGGACATGACGAGGAGTCTCGAAATGATCGAGACGTAAAGATCGATATATTGGACGACTATATTCGGACATCGGAAAGGTTCTGAGTGGTTCGGGTATTTTTCTTACGGGAATTCACCGGGGAGTACATGGGCCTTATTGGGCTTTAGGGGAAAGAGAGAGGGGAGGCTGGGCGCCCCCACAAGGCCTAGTCCTAATTGGACTAGGGGGAGGGGCGGCGCCCCCTCCTTCCTTCTCTTCTCTTTTCCCTTTCCTTCTCTCCTACTCCTACTACATGGAAGGGGGGAATCCTACTCCCGGTGGGAGTAGGACTCCTCTTGGGGCGCGCCTAGGAGGGCCGGCCTCTCCCTCTCCTCCACTCCTTTATATACGTGGCCAGGGGCACCCCATAGAGACACAACAATTGATCATTGATCTCTTAGCCGTGTGCGGTGCCCCCCTCCACCTCGGTCATATCGTAGCGGTGCTTAGGCGAAGCCCTGCGTCGGTAACTTCATCAACACCGTCACCACGCCGTCGTGCTGACGAAGCTCTTCCCCGAAGCTCTACTAGATCGGAGTTCGCGGGACGTCATCGAGCTGAACGTGTGCTGAACTCGGAGGTGCCGTACGTTCGGTACTTAGATCGGTCGGATCGTGAAGACGTACGACTACATCAACCGCGCTGTGCTAATGCTTCCGCTTTCGGTCTACGAGGGTACGTGGACACACTCTCCCCTCTCATTGCTATGCATCACCATGATCCTGTGTGTGCATAGGAATTTTTTTGAAATTACTGCGTTCCCCAACATCCAAGTCCTCTAGATCACGTTTGTTCCAAAAATAACTCTCCCGAAGGTTGCATTCCGTTTGGACTCCGTTTGATATCCTTTTTCTGCGAAACATTGAAATAGGCAAAAGAACAGCAATTTGGGTTGGGCCTCCGGTTAATAGGTTAGTCCCAAAAATAATATATAAGTGTATAAATAAGCCCATTAAACATCCAAAACAGAATATATAATAGCATGGAACAATCAAAAATTATAGATACGTTGGAGACGTATCAATGCGAGGTTGCAAATTATTTCTGAAGCCTTCTCCGCTTCTAAGTCTAAAAGATCGTTTACGGATTTCACAACCTCGTTCTCATTTGACCCCAAAGAAATTCCTAAGTCGTTTGCCTTATCAACTATTTCATTCTTTGTGAAATGCAAAATTGAACAACTCTTATCAAAAGACATACCTGTAGTAGCCTCGACATCACCAAGCATGGCCGCCCTCTTGGCGCGCGCTAACTGCAGGTTGTTCGCATCCGGCTGTGCCAGGACTCGGCTACTGACACGCCTGCCAGCCGTCACCGGATCTGCGATCCCACCGAAAGCGATAAGCTCCTCCGCCGTCCTCTCCTGAGGCATATGCACCCGACTCCCACACCCTTCCCCTAGAGTCGGTGAAGAAGGGTAGGGCGTGGTTGAGCTCATATCGCCCACGGTAGCCAAGGGGGAAGGGGACCGTGGAGCCACACTACAAGAATTCTGTTGATCCATGACAGTCTCAATCCGTCATGGACCAGCGTAAGTCCGTCATGAAGGGGTGTCCTTGACGAATTAGAAATCTGTCATGTCTATCACATCATAATTGGACCATGTGCATTCCATGACGGTTCTTGGCCGTCATTGATGGCACCTAACTGACGTTGTCATAACGGTGTTAACTTGACTGCCACATCATCACTGACATGTATCTCACGTAGTGGCCCATGAAATAAGAAGCCCAATTAGACTTTTGGCCCACTAAATTGTACCTTGGCCCAAGATGGACAACCCATGTAGTAATCAGCCCATTAAATTTCAAGTTGGCCGAAGGCCCGCTAATTTCATTCATGGCTCATGTTGTTATCGGCCCAATTAGGATTTTAACCTACTAAAGTTAATAGAGACTAATTGCCCAGTAATTTTGGTTCTTAACATTTTAGCTCAAGAAGTTTTTCTTATATATAAGGGACAATTCCATTTATCCCCCTAACTTGAGCCACCACCTGGCATTTGCCCCTAATTTTCAGGTATGCTCAAAAATACCCCTCTTCCGTCAAGTCACCTTACAGAAATGCCCTTCTGTGCCGTTACCGTCCGGTCAAAGGGGTTTGACCGTCTGGTGAATAGTAAATGGTGAACAGTAAATTTGCAAAAAATAGCAAACAAATCAAAAAAATCTGAAATTTTGTGGGATCGAAGATACTCAAGGGAGCAAGGCGCGTGCAAATTTTGGCACCGTTTGGACATTCCAGCAGTTCGTGCCAAACGAAAAACTTTAAAATGTACGCTGTGAGCAGTAAATTCAAAAAACAATAGCAAGAAAATTCAAAAAAATATGAAATTTTTTGGCATCAAAGAGGCTGGGGTGCACAAGGTGCGTGCATTTTTTTTTTGCATTTCGACACTGTAGGAGCTCGAGGAGAAAAAACAAAATTTGGCGCAGAAAAAAACTTTGAAAAAAATGCACTATTTTGCTTTTTTTTCTAGAGCACCTCGCATGTCATTTGATCACAAAAAATTGCAAGCGCCTTACGCACCCAAGCCTCTTTGATGCAAAAAATTCATATTTTTTAAAATTTTCTTGCTATTTTTTTTGAATTTACTGTTCACAGCGTATAGATTTGAATTTTTTCCTTTCCCACGAGTTCCTAGAATGTCCAAACAACGCGAAAATTCGCACACACCTTGCGCCCTTAAGTATCTTCGATCCCACAAAATTTCAGATTTTTTTATTTTTTTTGCTATTTTTTCGAATTTACTGTTCCCTATGTTACTATTCACAGACGGTCAAACCCCTTTGACCTGACGGCAAGGGCATTTCTGTAAGGTGACTTGACGGAAGAGGGGTATTTTTTAGCATACCTGAAAATTAGGGGCAAATGCGAGGTGGTGGCTCAAGTTAGGGGGATAAATGGAATTGTCCCTATATAGAATACACATATTCCACTAAAAAACAGCATACATGTATACACGAACACAAATTACAGCAACAGAAACAAAAGAAAAGTCCCTCCACGGTGGAGAGTTTGTTTTCCGCTAATTACAGTAACTCGCTTCCATTGGATGCGTTGTGTTAGAATTATATTTATGGTGGCCTTTGGCCTTTTGCATTCTGGCCTTTGGCCTCCCCTGTATATGTATATATGATGGTGTTTGCCTCCTAATAATACTAAGTTGCATATTTCCTAACATGGTATCAGAGCTTAGGTCAAAAAATTTCGCACGTGCAACTCGTGCTTGATCCTTCCATCGCGTCTCCGTCGTCTTCTTGCTCGGCGTGGCGGCTCCCTCATCTCTATTGCTGCCGTTTTCCTTCTACTTGATCGCTGCTGTCTCCACTCCAGAGCATGGCAGAAGGCCGCCGCTTCCCTGCGTCTTGCATCGTCCGGCATCTCCAACTGGTTCATCCCGCTCAGGCCGCCGACGGGCGCCCCTCCGGCCGCCGCCCGCAGCCCATCGGGTGCTACTTCCCCAGCCGCCCCTCCGGCCGCGGGCCGCAGCCCATCAGGTGTTGCTTCTCCGGCCGCTGCCCGGCGCTCCTCGGGCCACCGATCGGTGCCACGCCGGCCGCCGGCCGCGGTCCATCTGGCGCTCCTCGAGACACTAACCGGCATCCCTCCGGCCGCCGCGTTGGTGCTCCTCCGGCCTCGTTTGTCAGACGCCGCCGGCCCCTTCCGCCCATCGCCGCCGGTCGCCTGTCCGGCCCTCCACGCTGCAGGCTTTCACGTGGTCCTGTGTGAAACCGTCGTTGTTTCAGTTCCCCGTTCAGATCGATCCCTGGGATTCCGCGGGCGCGTGTTGACTTGGGCTGCTGGTGGGCCACCGTGATTGGTCTGCCTCGCTACATACCGATTCTTTCGGCTCTTGGCTCTGCTCCTTGGCCCTTGCCTGATTAGAGTTAGCCCGTCTCTTTTCCAAAAAAAGAAAGAAAAAAAGGGTACTATGTCATTGTCTTCAGGCGCTGGTTGTCTATCCAACGTCAGCTCACACATGCACCTTCCATCTTTACTCGGTGCTCCTCCTCAGGCCTTATCTTTACTCGGTGCTCCTCCTCAGGCCTTGCAGTCTGTTACTCCGATATTTTTGGATGGCAATGGCCGCTTTGTGTTGACTCCGCTCGACGCTTCCGTGGGCGGTGGTGGTCGCTCTTCGTCGACTCCCTTTGCGGCTTTTACACATTGTGGTCGCTGCTCTTCGTCGACTCTTGCAGCTTCCACGCGCGGTGGTGATCGCTCTACATCGATTTCTCTCGCAGTTTCCGCGTGCGGTGGTGGTCGCTCGACGTCTACTCCTCTCGCGGCTTCTCCGCGCGGCGGTGGTCACTCGACGCCGACTCCTCTTGAGGATTCTCCGCGCGGCGGTGGTTGCTCTACGTCGACTCCTCTCGCGGCCTCCACGCGTGGCAGTGGTCACTCTACGTCGACTCCTCTCGCAGCTTCCGCGCACCGCGGTGGTCGCTCTATGCCGACTCCTCTCGCGGCTTCCGCTGGCGGCGGTGGTCGCTCTACATCGACTCGCTACTCTCGGTCGACTCTACAAGCGGCTGGTGTTCCTACCTCGACCTCTTTCGCTGTGTCCCTGTCTGCGCGCGAAATTGTGCAGCTCCGAAGTCTGCTTGCTGCTTCAAAGTCTTCACCGACTGGTTCTGCAGGTTCTGTGACTGACTCTTCTGGCATTGAGAAACCACCTTCTACTCATTCAGGTACATCCCCATGGATTCTTGATACTGGAGCATCTTTTCACATGACTTATGATTCTTCTACTTTGACCTCTGTTTGACCCGCCGAGTCTCCTATTCGTGTTCTTACAGCTGATGGCACTCCCCTCCTTGTAGCTAGTCGAGGCACTCTTAAAACTTCTTCATTTCGTGTTCCTTCTGTCGCTCATGTTCCTCGACTTACTATGCAGCTCATATCTGGTGGTCAGATTGTTGACTCTAGTTGTAGGGTCATTCTCGACTTTGATTCCTGTTCTGTTCAGGATCGTCGCACGGGCGCTTTGCTTGGTGCTGGCCCTTGACGCTCTGATGGTCTTTGGGAGCTTGACTGGCTTCGTCTTCCCTCCGCTGCCACCGCCGCCAGTCTCGCAGCCCTGTTGCTGCATCTACCAGCTCTTTTCAGCAGTGGCATCATCGTCTTGGCCATTTTTGTGGTTCTCGTCTCTCTTCTTTGGTTCATCGCGGTGTTCTGGGGTCTGTCTCCGGTAACGCTTCATTGGATTGTCTGGGTGGTAGGCTTGGTAAGCAGATTCAGCTACCTTATCCTCATAGTGAGTCGGTTTCCGAGCGCCCTTTTGATCTCGTTCACTCTGATGTTTGGGGTCCGGCTCCCTTCACTTCGAGAAGGGGTCATCGCTACTATATTATCTTTATAGATGATTTTTCTTGGTACACTTGGGTCTATTTCATGTCTTCTCGTAGTGAGGTCTTATCTATATACAAAAAGTTGTTGCCATGGTTCGTACCCAGTTTTCTACTCCTATTCGTGTTTTTCGCGCAGATTCGGCTAGTGAGTATATCTCCCATGCGCTGTGAGGATTCCTTGCTGAGCAGGGTACTCTTGCTCAGTTCTCTTGTCCTGGTGCTCATGCTCAGAATGGTGTGGCCGAGCACAAGCATCGTCACCTTCTTGAGACGACACGTGCGATGATGATCGCTGCCTCTCTCCCGCCTCACTTCTGGGCTGAGGCTATTACCACTTCCACCAATCTCATAAACATTCAGCCATTTGCTGCTCTACAGGGTGGTATTCCTCTTGAGCATCTTTCTGGTCGTTCTCCTGATTATTTGGCGCTTCGCTTGTTTGGTTGTGTTTGTTGTGTTTTGCTTGCCCCTCGTGAACGCACCAAACTGACCGCTCAGTTTGTTGAGTGTGTCTTTCTCGGATACAGTGATGAGCATAAGGGCTATCGGTGTTGGGATCCCGCCGGTCGTCGGATGCGTATTTCCCGGGATGTCACCTTTGATGAGTCTCGTCCCTACTACCCTCGTCCATCCTCCTCTGCCTTTTCCATGGAGGACATCTCTTTTCTTACCTTTCCGGATACACCTCCCTTTGTGCCCAGTAGTATTCCTACTCCTCGTCCCGCTATTGCGTCCGACGCAGTCCTCTCCTATGGTTTCTTCTCCTCCCTCATCGCATGACTCACCACCTTCATCACCGATACCTTCCTCTTCTCCACCTTCATCACCGATACCTTCCTCTTATCCACCTTCATCACCGATACATTCCATGTCTCCACCTCCAGTGATTCCACCTCTCCCCTCCTTTCCATTCCATTATACTCGTCGTCGATGTGTTGTGGATGAGTCTACTGATGTGCCCTCTACTTCTGATGTGTCGTCTTCCTCCTCTCAGCCGAATTATGGTCTTCGTTCTCGGCCTTGTCCATCCCCTGATCGATATTCTCCTTCTCGCTATGGTCTTTCGACCGTTGTTGAGCCGACTTCTTATCGAGATGCTATTGTTTATCTTGAATGGCAGTTTGCCATGGCAGAGGAGATTGCTGCCCTTGAATGCACCGGCACGTGGGATCTGGTTTCTCTTCCTCCCCGTGTTCGCCCCATCACTTGTAAGTGGGTCTATAAGATTAAGACTCGCTCTGATGGTTCTCTTGAGCATTATAAAGCTCGTCTTGTGCCTCGTGGCTTTCAGCAGGAGCATGGTCGTGATTACGATGAGACCTTTGCTCCTGTGGCCCATATGACCACTGTTCACACACTTCTCGCTGTGGCCTCTATTCGCCACTGGTCTGTGTCCCAGCTTGACGTTAAGAATGCTTTTCTTAATGGTGAGTTGCGTGAGGAAGTTTATATGCAGCCACCACCTGGGTATTCAGTTCCTGATGGCATGGTTTGTCGTCTTCGTCGCTCTCTCTATGGCCTTAAGAAAGCCCCTCACGCCTGGTTTGAGAATTTTGCCTCGGTTGTCACTACAGCTGGTTTTTCACCCAGTGTTCATGATCCAGCGCTGTTTGTCCACCTTTCTGCTCGTGGTCGCACTCTTCTTCTTCTATATGTTGATGACATGATCATCACCAGCGATGATCTTGAGTACATTGCCTTTGTCAAGGCTCGTCTCAATGAGCAGTTTTCTATGTCTTATCTTGGTCCACTTTGTTACTTTCTTGGGATTGAGATTTCGTCCACCTCTAATGGCTTTTTTATTTCCCAAGAAAAGTATATCCAGGATCTTCTTGCTCGTGCGGCTCTTAGTGATGAGCGCACTGTTGAGAATCCTATGGAGCTTCATGTTCACCTTCGTGCTACTGACGATGAGCCCTTGTCCAATCCGACTCGTTATCGTCATCTTGTTGGGAGTCTTGTCTATCTCGTTGTCACTCGTCCGGATATCTCCTATCCTGTCCATATCCTGAGTCAGTTTGTTTCTTCTCCCACTTCGAATCACCAGTCACCTTCTTCGTGTTCTACGATATCTTCGTGGCACGATCTCTCACCGTCTCTTCTTTCCTCGTTCTAGCTCGTTACAGCTCCAGGCCTATTCGGATGCTACCTGGGCTAGTGATACTTCGGATCGTCGTTCACTTTCTGCTTACTGTGTCTTTCTTGGTGGTTCTCTCATTGCCGGGAAAACGAAGAAACAGACTGCAGTTTCCCGTTCGAGTGCAGAGGCTAAGTTGCAAGCTATGGCTCTTCTCACAGCAGAGGTGACTTGGTTACGCTGGTTACTTGAGGATTTTGGTGTTACTGTTACTGCACCTACTATACTCTTGTCAGACAGTATAGGAGCTATCAGTATTGCGCGAGACCCAGTGAAGCATGAACTTATCAAGCATATTGGTGTTGATGCTTTCTTTGTGCGCGCTGGTGTGCAGGACCATGTTATTGCTCTTCAGTATGTGCCTTCCGAGTTACTGCTGGCGGACTTCTTCACGAAAGCCCAGACTAGAGCGCAACATGGATTTTATCTCTCCAAACTCAGTGTTATGGATCCACCATGAGTTTGAGGGGGTGTTGGAGTTATATTTATGGTGGCCTTTGGCCTTTTGCATTCTGGCCTTTGGCCTCCCGTGTACATGTATATATGATGGTGTTTGCCTCCCGATAATACTAAGTTCGCATATTTCCTAACACGTTGTTGTGTACCCATTGCCTTGCACTCCTCGAGCATGCCCGTCGTGCAGGCACATCCAAGTCTGCGAGCCCGCCCTCATTCCCTTGGCTCGGCAGGCCCAGGAATGGATCCGCTTGCGCCCTACAGCACCTCGCACACAGGTTAGAAAAACGACAACGGCGCCAGATCGGCCTTCAGGGGCGTCGCCACCATAGGGCCGAGGCCATCATCACGGCGCGATACGCGGTCAGTATCCTGCAGTGGATCAACGGGAAGCGACCCCGCTGGCACCGTAGCCCCGGTCCGCTGACGCTCGGGAGGTGTTGGCCGTCGCATGGTTTGTGGTCCGTTGGCAGCGCCGACCATGGCGCAGCTCCCCGGTGACGGGTCGGCGCAGCCCTCGGGGCATCCCAGCGCGCACCACCGGACGGTGTGGGGGCGTCCTGGATGTCGCGGCGGCAGTGCTTGGCCTGGTCGGGATATAGAGGAATAAACCGGCCAGGAGAAAGAGCCGGAAGGAAGGAAGACAGAGAGATCGAGGGAGATGGGAGGAAGGAGAGCGCTACGCGGAAGAGATGTCGGCGGCTGCGGGTTGGGGGAGATAGAAGAGGAGGAGAGAAGGATAGGGATTGTTTGCCAGCCGTAGGATTTCGGAGGAACGAACGGTCCAGAAGCGCGATCCGTGGTGGGTAGATTCAGCAAATCAGAGGGCAGGGTTTGCCTCATGCGGAATCGGCCCCTCTTCTGGAACCTTTTCTTTGTCGACTTTAGCCCACCACCGATTACCGAATTAGCTGCCCCAGAATTTATTTATTTTTCCTTCTATTTTCCATAGCCGAAATCACTCCTGTGAAGTACTCCCTCCGTTCCAAAATAAATGACTCAACTTTGTACTAACTTTATATTAAAGTTAGTACAAAGTTGGGTTATCTATTTTGAAACAGAGGACCACTAAGTTGCAAAAATTCATCATTTATACCTTAATGCATTTTTTCTTTGTGATATATATGTTGTTTAGTAGGAGAATCAACAATTGTGAAATGATTCAATATTTTATCGTTAAAAGGAATTTATGTGTGCATGCCTATCCCTTCATCCTCCTCCAAAGCAAACAAGAGACTAGGGTTCCTGCCTCCCGCCGGCGACGCCGCCGATCTGCCTCATTTCCTGCAGCCTTAGAGCCATGGGGACACGGTGGATCATGACCCTTGCCGGTAGAAGGGTTCCGTTTGTAGATGTTTCTTTGAGTTTTGTTAGGGTTTATAGACTAGGGTTTGTGTTCTACTCAGGAAGACGAGACGGTGCTAACTTCTTGAAGATTGAATAAAGTTCTCCCCACTTAGCCCCCGTCCTGGTGATGCTTCTAGCTTCGTGAGAGGGCGTGTGATGGTGTGTTTCTTGCGGATCTCTTAGGATTCAGTCAGTGGTTGTCTTCGGTGTTTTAGTTCAGTTCAGATCTTTGTTCGTCTACGTTCGCGTGTTTTAGGTTGGATCCTTTCAATCTACGAGTCTCTTTATCCATGACGATTATTGTTCTGGTGCGCTATTCATATGGGACCTTAACACGACAACTTCGCAAATTGTCTGCGACAATAAGTTTTGTCCTCCTCCGACGAGTGACGTGCGATGACGGCGGCGCGCCTTCGGCTCGCTTCAGTGTTTGTAGTCGCCGCTGGCTGGTCTAGAGATCTGAATGTAATAAAAAATTTCGTCCTTGTTGTACTGCCATGATGGAAGATGAATAGATTAATTGTTTTCCTGCAAAAAAGTAATTTATGTGCATAGCATCTCAAATAAGTTTTGAAACGAAAAAAGTTGCATATGTTTAATTTTTAGCTTAGATTGAAAAACTAGATGGAATCTCAAATATTCATTAGGGATAACTCGGTCAAATGATGAAGCCATTGTAACTTTGCCTTCAAACATCACATGTCTCTTTCAAAAGTATGATCCTCGTTGAAAATTGTTTGTTTTAAAGAATGCGCATCTTGTGAAAACTTATCCAACTTTTATCACAGGCTATTGATGTCATAGCAGTACACTATGTCAAGTTTCACATATTTTCTGACTTGGTATGCCTTCAAACCTGAGACATTCAATTTCAAAATTAGGATTCTTCCTTATAGATGGTTTGGTTTCTAAACAATGTATGTCAATTGTTTTGTGAAACAATATGATTTTTCTACGATATGCTATTTCATGTCATGTTTTGACACCATGTCCAGTTTTCATGTTTTTCGTGACTTGGTTTTTCCTTTTTTTTATATAAATTAAAAAACCAATAAGGTCCATGTTGGTGGATGTGGTCAAGCCAAGAGGTGCACTTAATGGCTTCAATGTAGCAAACAAAGCCCGAAAACACCATATTTCGACATGGAACATGTGATGGAGCATTTTGAGTGTAGATTTTTTTTCAAGGTCAAACGATGAAGCAGCTGACACTTTCCTTCAAACCCAACTTGTTCCCTCTGAAAATAATGATTCTTTGTCAAAGATGTTTCAATTTTCCAAGCAATGTATGTCACAGTTGCGAAACCTTCTCAATTTTTTACCACATCATACAAAGACACAATGTCAAGTTTCATGTTTCTCTTTGTTCTTTTTTGTTACTTCTTCACATTTAATTTTATTTTCATTACTATTTTTTCTCACTTGAAAGAAAGAACAAAAGAAAGTAAAATAATCAATGAGACATAAAGAAAGTGTTTGTGCACTTGATTTTCTTGAATGTTTTGTGGAAAATGATTCACGTGTATTTAAAACTTGTCAACATATTTATGAAAATTGTTCACTTGAATTCAAAAATTTGGCAATGCGTATTCCAAAAATGTCCAATGTATATTTTATAAAATTTCAACGTGAATTCCCGGATTTATTGTGTAGAACAATTTAAGAAATACGCAAGCTTGTGGTCCACAATGAACATACTTAAAAATTTCTGACATTTTGTTTTTTTAATCCACATAAATTTTGGAAAAAGTAAATGTTTACCTCTAAAATGTTCAAAATAATTAAAAACAAATGTTCAAAATAATGAAAATAAAACAAAGATTTAAAATGCACTACAAAATTATTTATATATATATACATATGGAAAATATAAATTTCAAAATAAACACCAACTTCGTAAAGTAAAATAAAAAGGAAACAACATATAAGTATGCTACGCAACTAGGCTGGCCGATTGATACTGAAGGCGAGCGATACATCAATTTGATCAATATAGAGTGTTATATTTAAAGGGGGGGGCACCAGGGTTCGATCCCGGCTCGCCCCGATCATGGGTAGCGCGACTAGCCACAGGAAAGGCATATCCTAATTGAAACAATATGTGCCGGTTTTCTCCTTTTTGTTTTCTTTTCATTTTTCTTCTCCTTTTTTTGTTTTTCCGTCTTCTTTTCTTTCTTTTCTTTTTCTCTCTGGGATTTTTCATTTGTTTTTCAGGTTTTATCATTTTCCTGTTTTGCCTTTTTGTTTCTTTTTCGGTTTTTCCTTTTTGGGGGTTTTCTTTTGTTTCTTTGTGTTTTCATTCTACATTCTTATATCCATGGTCGACATTTTTCAAATAATTGTTCAACATTTTTCAAATACATGATCAACATTTTTGAAAAATACCTGTTCAACATTTTTTCAAATACTTTGTTCAACATATTTTCAAATACTTGTTCTACATTTATCAAATGCTTGTTCAACATTTTCCAAATGCTTGTTTAACATTTTTATATACATGATCAACATTTTTTTCAAATATTTTGTTCAACATCTTTTCAAATACTTGTTCAACATTTTTTTCTCCATTTTTTGTTTTTATTTTCTTTTTCTTACGTTTGTTTTGTTTTCACTCTATATTTTCGTATATGTCAAAAACTTTCTCTTAATAAGTGATCAATATTTTTTGTATATACGTTCAACATTGTCTGAATGCTTACTCAACATTTTTTAAATACTTTTCAACATTATAATACTTATTCAACATTTTTTCAAATACATGTTATACATTCTTCAAATAATCGTTCAACATTTCTTCATTTTTATTCAACATTTTGAACTACTTTTTCAACATTTTAATACTTATTTTACATTTTGATATACCTATTCAACATTTTCAAATAATTGTTCAATTTTTTTAATACTTATTCAACATTTCTCAAATACTTGTTCAACATTTCTAATACTTATTCTACATTTTAAAAATAGTTGTTCAACATTTTTTTAAACACTAGTTCAACAATTTTTAATACTTATTCAACACTTTTAATACTTATTTAACATTTTCAAATACTTGCTTAGTATTTTTAAATATTGGTTCATCATTTTTTAGTACTTATTCAATATTCTTTCACCACTCGCTCAACATTCTTAATACTTATTTCAACATTCTTCTGTGATTCTTAACCGATATTATTTTTGAAAAAAGCATGGGAAAACCGAGTAAAAAAAAAGAAAACACAGAAACAACATGTTGAATTAGACGAGTAAAAATGAAGAAAAAGAAAGAAAAGAAAAATAAAACAAAACCAGAAAAGAAAGTAAACATGGCAAAACCCTGCTCATTTTGCTTCTAGTTGGCCTTGCTCTCCATAGTGTGCAACAAGTAGAGTGCGTCGCAGCGTCTAGCAGCGCTGGAAGCAACTAGTCAATCCTAGGATCGAAGCCCCGTTGTTTTTTTTCTGAAAAATTTGCTATAGTGGGCTCGCCTGATTCGTAGCGCTCGACGCGAGAATCCCACCTCGTCTCGCGTAATGCGAGGAATAGGGGCGCCCCTATTTTTCTCTTAATAAAGTTGGTACAATTATAGGTGGCCATTATTTTTTAATTATATATATTTATATATTTCAGGTTTCTTTATATAACACAGATTACATCGGACCCACATGTGGGCCTAACAAGGGCACACATGATACATTTGTGACTGCCTAGATGTTTTTTAGGGGGACTGTCTAGATGTTGTATAAGGAAAAAACTAGGCCGATCTGATCGATCCATGACGGTTTCAGTGACAATCCCTCTTCTTCCGTCATAATGGGGCTACCGATTTGGGGGCCATCTTCATGTTGCTGATATGTGACGATTTCTGCGACAGTTCTTTGGAACGTCACCAAAAATCCGTCATGGATTAACA
>NC_057805.1:63689075-63689798 GCF_018294505.1 Triticum aestivum
CCGCACCTCTCCCCCAGCTCGCCAGGGACAACCGGAAGAGAAGGATGTAACATCCCAAATTTTCAATTTGGAATGTTATACATAGATCATCATTGCATATCATATTTTTTATTTCATTTGACAAATCCTCGATAAATCCTAAGCAACTCAAGGACCCTCGGAGAGAGTTGGGGATTTTCTTGATTTTTCATATTTGATTTTCATCAAATAATAAAACGAGGATTTTGGTTTTAATTATTTTCTCTCCGGAAAAATATTCCATTTAAAAATAAATGAGAGGAGAAAATATGACTTCTCCAAAACAATGTAAATAACGGAGGAAAAATATTAAGATCATATATTGGATTTTATTCTGATTTTATTTGCAATTTTAATTACATTAGAAAATTGCACGTTTTCAAAACTGCATTATTGTGTCAAAAAAATGTTCACCCTGTTCTAATTATTTTAACTAGACGGGGAAATTTTGTTTTATCTTTTTTGGATTTTTATTTATTTTTCTACGAATTTTTCTCGGCGGAATGTTTAAAAAAAACGCGCGCCGCGCCCGACCGGGCCGAGGCCCAGACGAGCGGCCGGCCCAGCCGCGCGTCTCCTCCGCGAGCATGCCGCCCGCCCCCGCCGTGTCGGCCTCGGACACCGCCGCCGCCGCCTTTGCCCCTCCTCCAAGCAGGCCCCCCCTCCATATAAACCCCCGCCGCCGCCCCTCCCTCTCATCCCGCC
>NC_057805.1:63690305-63692334 GCF_018294505.1 Triticum aestivum
CCCCGCCGCCCTCGCCGGAGCCCAGCCGAGCCCCGCCGGAGTCCCGCCCCGACGAGGTATCACCTCACCGTCGTTTGCCGGTTTATTTAAAAAAAACGTTCGTTGTTTTTTTTAAAAAAACCCTAGATCGTTTTATTTCTTCGGTTTTGTTATTTAGTGAACGTTCACCGACCCGTTCGTTTTAACGAACGTGTTCGTCGGATTTTCTCTGTTAACGAACGTCCGTTCTTTAACCGTTCGTCAGTTTTTCTTTTTCGTCGGATTTTTCCGCGATTATCTCAGATCTCGATTTCTGATCGGATCTTCGTTTCTGTTTAACTTTTCGCTCGTTTATCGGAATCAGACGATTCAAGCGCCTAGAGTTTCGTCTCGAAATTCTCTTTCCGTTTAACCTACTCAAACAAGTTTTTGCTACTGTAAAATTTGACCTAGATCCAGATTAGTAAACGAAGCTTGTTTCTTTCGCCTTTTGACTTTCGTTGCTTCGTTCGAGCTGATTCTTTTTGCAAACCGGAGTTCTTAAGTTGAACTTTCTGGTTGGATCTTTCATTCGAGTTTTACCTGTGCATTAGATAAGTACTTATTGTTTGCTTGTTTGTTTGCGATAGAGTACCCGGGGTGTGCCGCTTGTTACTTCGAATCGCTAGGTTTCGCGGATCATCAGCAAGGCAAGTAACACTTTGATCATACCCTTCCATACCCAGTTTTTATTGCATTAGATCAATCCTCAAACATTGCATGGTTAGGATCTAATTAAATTGTGGGTATTGGGAAGTAGTTGAGGTAGTACCTATTACCTGTTTTATTTATCAAACCCTTGGGAGTTACTTCTACGTTGCTATTATATTGCCATGCTATGCTCGTAGACGTGGATTGGGTTTGAGTGAAATTCATGACAGATGTGAGATTGTTAATAATGGTTTACTTAAGGTGGCAACTAAAACTCACATCTGGGTGGATTGAGGCACCTGGAGAACCCAGTGTTGTCGGTTTGTATAAGGACCGCCACCCAGGCTCAAAGGGATCATAAGATTATTCATGCTAGAAACTTCCGTGTGCAGCCACAAGCTATTATGGGCTCTAGCATAGTTGAGTAGGTTACATGATCTCTTGAAGAGGTGGGCTAGCAGATGTAGGGGAAAGTAGGTGTAACTGTCCATCCGGAGTAAAGAGTGATTGTTTCTGAAAGACTGTGTCTCGATCATCCGTTTCTCAAACATCATGTAGTGCGAGAATCAAGCGGAGGCGATCGAGTCTTGTGGGGAAAAGTGCGCAAACCTCTGCAGAGTGTACAAACTAATCATGGTTAGCCGTGTCCCCGGTTATGGACAATTTGAGTATCTAGTACCTGGATTATCATTTGAATCTCATCACCATGTTACTTTTAATTAATTTTGTTGGGTTAATGATGATTTTTTTTATTGGGATTGAGATGCTGTCAACCATCTCAATGTTTAATAACCACCATGATAGTTAAATAAAATTTATTCCTTTGCAGTAGGGAAAAATTGGCTTTTCGCAAAAACTTTAAGCATAGAGCTTTCCACCAGCCATATATGCATGTAGTATAGCATTATTATGTTCATTATTCTCCATGTGTTATTTTGCCAGCATATTCCATGTGCTGACCCGTTTCGGGCTGCAACGTTTCATGTTGCAGACTTTTCAGACGACGAGTAAGGTGCCTTAGGTCGTGGTCTTATACTCAGTGATGCCGTTGGAGTTGATGGACTCACTTATCTTCCAAGTCTTCCGCTGTTATCGTATTTAGATGGCCTTAAGCCATATTTATCATACTTATTCTCTTTGGAGATATTCGATGTAATAAGTGTGTGATTGCTACTCTGTTATAAATCCTCTGTTTGTACTGTGCGTGTCAGCATTACTGATCCAGGGATGACACTGGTGCACAGCAGCACAGACCATTTGAGGTCTGGTCGCTACAAAGGAGCACCTCGGACCTCCTGTCAAGGCGCCCCTCCCGAGAAGGTCAAGCCCGGCGCATGTGAGCGGGCGCTATGGGCCTCCT
>NC_057805.1:63692548-63712206 GCF_018294505.1 Triticum aestivum
CAGCTCGCAAGTGCCCGCCGGACCACCTGGCGTGGTCATCCTCAGGGTCCTCAAACCCACCGTGACGGGGCCACTGTCAGAAATGTGTTGTGTCACCTGTGCTGCCGGCTAGTAGGTTGTGAGTTTGAATAATGATTACCATCATATTTGATTTTTTTTTTGCACCAAATATACATTTGTGGGGAAAAAAGTGTCCTAGCTGAGATTCAAACCGCGACCAGCACCCTGTTAGGCTATGGATTAACCATCAGGCTAGATATGTAATTCCGTTAATCCTGTGCTACGCGTTCTTTTATCTATCTGTTTAAATTTAAAATTATTTGAATTCAAACAAAAATTGCGTTGATTTGTATGAAACAATTTTTGAAAATTTTGAAATTTCGACCATTTCAAGGGTGAGTGAAATTTTACCCAAAAAGGCTTGCGCCCCACTTTATAAATAAAGCAACCACCGAGCACAAGATCCAACAAAGTACTGACAAGCGAACACACACACGGCCACCGCAGGCAAGGTCTAACAGACGAACACACAAACACCAAATGGGTTCAGCTGTGGGTACAACACAACACGCCCAACACACACACGCGGCGGCGACGAGGCGGGGGAGATCTAATCCGGCTGGGCGGCGGAGCCAACCGGAGAGCCATCGCGAAACCTTGTAAACCTTGTAAACCAAACTAATTAAAGCTACTCACACAAGACTTTAAGCATTTACTTAATCTCAGTGATCAAGAAAATCTAATGGAGACTCGTTGTGCAAGATCCAACGCGCTACATTGCGCTCGAAATCGGATTGCAGGGACTTAACGCTGTCCAGCCCACGCTCGCTGCACCGATGGATGGCGCAGTACTCGTCCTCCCTGGAGGATAGCCAGGGAGCGTTCGTTCCTTCTGATTTTCGTTCACTAGTTATCTCCATGCATGACTATGTTCAGTGAGAACGACAAAATCCAACACATCTGCTTAAGTAAGAGATAGTTGGAAGTATCACACCACGCATAATATGTGTTCACCAAGTCCTCCCAGACGCATAGGCGCTTCATATAATTCTCAACTTCCATCACTGTAGGAAGGGGCTACTCCGCTCCTGGAAACAATGGAAGCAGTTTCGGCTCGCCGTGGCAGCAGCGGCACATTCCCGACGGAAGCAGGTAGAACCTCCCCTCCTTGATGGCCTTCTCCTCTTCAGCGTCCACCGTCTCCACCTCCACGTCTTCAGCGAGCATTGACGCCGATGTCATCGGGAACAGTGTGTTCACCTTCACCGCCTTGTTGGAGATGCACAGGCCCGGCATGTCCGACAACAGTGGTAGCGGGTGCGTATATGGCGACACGATGCCGGCCGCGCGTGGCACCGGTGGCGGCGGTGGCTGCTGCACGGTGGCACCATAGCGACGGGCCACGGTATTTCCGGCCGCCGGCTGGCCGGTGAGACGCTGCACCACCTCCTTGAACGTCGACGTGGTGGCACGCACGAATATTGTAGCCGGCGGGACCTCCGTGTACACCCGGGGAGCCGGTGTCCTGGGGTTGCGCTCCATTGCAGCTTACGACGTAATTAAGCCCGCACTTCACGGGGGAAGACTGCGCAACAGACAAGACTTTGTCAGGGTTTAACATAAGTTCAATTACAATCAAATCCTAAACGAAAATTGAGATGTATACCAAAACGTCGACAGTGATAGCATTTAGATTTTTCAAAAAGTGATAACATTTAGATGTTGATCATGTGGTTACTTGCTAACTAAAGGAAAGGGGGAACAGAAAGATGAAATAAGCCAAAAGAACACGAGCTCACTTCGCTGGGGAAGTGAATGCATGTACAGCTCCACTAACAGGGTTTTAGTTAACCCCTTACAGCTTTCTTTCAAAAAATAGATACTAAGAACTAAGACAAACACTTTTTTCTAACCAGACCTGGATAAATGAAAAGGCTACACATTCTGAAGTCGAGCCGCTAGCTAATACTCCGATTTATTAAATAAATGGAAAAGCTACACATTCTGAAGTCCACGAAGCCAAAAACACACTAAAATTCGCTACTTTAATAATTGTGCTATGCTTAATTTTCATCTTGCGGATTCGCGGATGCCGTCCGTCTGCATGCATTGCACCCAAACTACTTGCACTTTATTTTGGGGAAAAATAAAGTAAAATGAAAAACAAATTCATATACAAAGCATTATGCTCACAAAAAGAGTATTTGGTGATAAAACATATGCTAGTTTATGTCACTCATAATGCTTTGTATCTGCTTGCTACATTTTGAGATAATAAAGCACCCTTTATAGAAAAAAGTTTATGTTCTACATTGAAAAACACAAGATTCGGTGTCTAGAATAGCAATTTATTGCTTTGAATTTGTTCTCACGTATTTAGTGTCTCTTTTCAAACGTGCATTTGATACACCTAAGGTACTTGTACTCTTTAGTATATACTCCCTCCGCCCCATAATATAAGAGCGTTTTTTACACCAAAATGTTCATATATTATGAGGCGGAGGGAATAAAAAATTAGAAGTGCACTTTAACGTTTCCAAAAAGAAACTAATTCAGTCATGTACACATGTACCAGTGATTTTTAGTGAGAAAACATGCTAATTGTGTTCTCTCTCGAACTAGGCTTTCGCCCCAGCTGTTTGCTAATTGTGTTCTTCAGTAAAAGAACACAAGAATGCGTGTCTAGAATAACAACTTTGTTGTGTTGAATTTATTCTTTTTTCCACATAACACAAGCATGCATATTTTCATAGTCCCTCCTTTTTCTACTACATATTGGGTCTTGCTAGGACAAGCCTTTGACCAACAATTACTCTATGGTATGTATTTTATGTGACATAAAATTGACGCTGTTAGATTCGTATTCCAAAATACTTTTTTTATGATTATGATTTGTATCACAAAAGTTTACATATTGATAGTGTAATTGTTGGTCAAAGGCTTCGTCCTAACGAGACTAATATGCAGAGTAAGGAAAAAAGAAGGTACCAAGAGCACATGCCCCAGGACACTTACTAGCTACCGTTCTTTTTTGCTCAAACCCCCAAGGATATGAAATATGCATGTTGGATTATGCCTAGCTTATATCTTAGTGTTAAATGTATATTGACTGATCCATTACTAAAGGATAATCTGCATAGTTCATTTATAGTGCAACTATTTAGTAAGAATATAAATAAAAATTTCTTTTGTATTTTCCGTATAGATGTAGTTAAGCATTTTATGTAGGTACAACACTAGCTACCTAGCGTGCCGTGGGGCAGAAACTGACACGGCAGCTCCAATATAACTGGTCAAATCAACATCAATGTATATGCATGTACAGGTTTAAAATCATGTATTAAGTACCGGATGACACAAGATGTTCCATGCTTCTTGTTAGCAAAGGAGGAAACTGGAAAACTGTCATTTAAACCCTAAACAATCGAATTCACTTTGCTTTAAGTAAAGATATCTAGGAGTGCGCACTTCTTTTCTAAAGAAAATAAGCCGTGATATATATAATCACGAGGATGATGATTGTATGATGTGAAATATTTCAACAATTGTAATGGACAAATACTACAGGAGACCACATCAATTAAAATGAAAAATAAAATGAAAATATTGTGATACAGAAGGAATATAATGTGATATTATTGCTTAGTGTATATGTATGCAGGGAAAGATAATGAACATTCTGAAGCCATCTCCTCGAAAAACATTTAGCTAGCTAAAAGAAAACTCTAATACCATGGCATAAAGGTAGATATTAAGTTAGGTAACAGTATAGAAGATATCAGACAAAGTTCATGTGTAATTATTCTGATCACATGTCCGAAGAAAACAGTGCCTTTCTAGCTTTGCTCCATTATATATGGTTGGAGTTTGACTTTCTTTTATATTGAATAGATCATTACATATTCTGCTGGGAAAAATAGAATAGATTATTGCATATGTTTGAGCATGTAGGTAAAATATTGTAAATAATTATATTGTAGATTTAGTTATCATGAAAAACATATAACACCATTTTTACCTAACTTCATACTCCCTCCATTCCTAAATATAAGTGTCTTTGTAGAGATTCCACTATAGACCACATACGGATGTATGTAGATGCATTTTAGAGTATAAATTCACTCATTTTGCTCCGTATGTAGTTCATAGTGAAATCTCTACAAAGACTTATATTTAGGAACGGAGGGAGTACTATTTAGATAGAAATTTGGATATATATTTTTTGCAGCGTCATACTGCTTTATGGAATAGAGGATATTTTTGAAATGAAATTGGAATCCAGTTCTCGTTACACATCTAAGCTATGTTTTCGAAATGTACCACAAATCAGGACAACTAAACTTTGAGAAACAAAGGGAACGTTCTATGATACATAACACCACATATGAAAGATCGATGAGGCTAAAGAACTCAGTTTCTTTTTGAACAATAAATTAAATAATACGAGACAACCAAGGGATAGTTCGGTCGGGTCGTTATTTGGAACGTGGCTGGATGGGATAGAGTCCGGTACAGCTAGACACATTCGTGTAGGAGTTTGTGCGTTGTTATGGGCAATTTGGAACTGCAGAAATGATTTGGCTTTTAACAGAATAACTACTATTCATTTTTTGCAGGTTGTATTCCGAGCTACGGCGTTGATCCGTATGTGGTCCCTACTCACTCCGACGGAGGCCAGGGAGCGTTTGGTTACTGGATCTGTCCGGTGGGAGATGGTAGCGCGGGATATATTCAACCGGTTTGGATGGCGGTCATGTAATAGGATTGGCAATTAGTTTCCATACCTAGTTTTCTGCCAGCCGGTTGTGGCTTGATGGCCTTTTTTGTATTTTAGTGTCGACGTCTATGTGAGCTCGACGTAGTTTTCTTTTACGACTTTTCCGACATTGTGGAACCTATTTTATTTATCTATATGGCCGTATGCATCCACCTGATGCAGAGGCCGGGGAATCACCCCTTTTCCAAAAAAAAAAGAGACAACCAAGGAACTTTTGAAGAACTCAAATAATTGTCCTATAAGTATTGATAAAAACAAAGAACTTATGAAGCACTAAAAAAAAGATAGAGGCACGGTAAATTTCCAAGTATTTACAACAGTAAACAGTAAGGCCAGTCTACCGAAAATTATCAAAGTCATCAATAACAAAGTGTCCCATGTTACCTCCTGTAGTCTTGAACCCTAGAATCTCTGCAAAATTCTCGGCACCTCTGTTACCTGTGAAATTCAAAGAAAAGCCGCAAGCATGTGAAAAAAACTGCAGTAAAAAGACATTATGTTTGACAACATACAGAAGCACACATACAAGAGCTAAGAATGGTACTTAACTAGATATGTTATACTTCTTGAGTCTTTTGAGGAACACACAAGTTCTGAACTATGAAGCCTGGCATACAATATTACATGCGGTAATTTTAGAGAGGCTATAAAAGGCCATCCTGGACATGACCACAACGACTTTTGCTTTACATGTATGTGTTCCTCCGTGTTTCTCAATAGAAATTACTAAAAGTTCATTATTTTTGTGTAGCTGATTTGGATGAAATACACTTACTGGGAACTTCCTGATGCTCTAATGCATCATCCATGGCTATGTACCCGTGAAGAAGGCATGGGTCAATATTTAACTTTGTTTAGTGCAAATAGTTAGCCTTTATTGCCTACACGCAATGGAAAGAGTATTCGTTGCCAAGCTATGATCAAACGATGGGCCTAAGAATCTTTGATTTTTTTTTAAAGAATACATATTCTTTGCCTGCAAAGAAAGAAAAATACTGTGTGGGTCTCTAACTCTATTGCACACTTGATATAGCTCAGAAACTTACCGAGCTTATACTGGAGTATATATATATATATATATAGACAAAGGTAAGGTCGTACAAATCGATATGTATGTACGTCAGACCAGATTTCTAGTTGAAACATTCTCGCAAAAACAAAAGGGTTTTGGTTGAAACAAAATACAAGAAAGTAATCGGGGAACCTGGCATCAGAAAACTATAGCCGTTGTTGAACTTACGTGTGTGCTTGCCACGAATATTAGTACGTTTTTTTAAGAGATCTATAAGAAGGCGTTCAAGTGGACAAAATCACTACATCTGCAGTATCACCTCAGTTTCAAAAGAAACTACACCTAAAGTACATAGTTAAACAAAAAGGACGCTGGCAGGCATAGAAAAGATAAAGATAAAAACTACTTAACCATGTAAGTAAGTAAGATCATTTCTCTCCAAGCAAAAACTGACCTTGATGATGGAGGTAGAGAGAGATCCTGTGGCTGTTTGCTCAAACAGTCCCCGCTTCCTCTCCTCGGCAACGAAATATGTAGAGGAATAGTACTACAACGAGGTAAATAAAGGCACGTGGAATTAGAAAATTATTAATGGCTGCTAGCTGCCAAGAAGAAGAGATGATTTTTTTAAAGGAAATGTGTAATGGGTGCATTTTCCTTCAAAGTCTGTTTCTTGCTAGATTTGAATCTGTTTTGGAAGGAATGAATGCGGGAGATATAGATGTATCTTTTTGGTTTAAATGCTGTACAATTTAGGAGTCAACGACATATTTGAGTTAGACTTGTCTACCTTGTTCTGATATTGACCGTAATAAAAGACAACATAAAAAAGATCCTCTGATAAACTCAAATGTTAGTACTGAGATTCTTTGAAGTCAACTTCTCTAGCTTCGCTGCACTCATCTTGAGCTTCCTGCTTCTGGTGACTGAAATTGCAGAAGACTAGGCTTTGAAGAGCTGCATGATTCTTCGTTTGAAAACCCATTATCATTGAAAGTATTATGGTTCGGGATACACCCTTCAAAAGACAGGTTGACAAGCCCTTGTTTCAACGTAAAACTAGTCTTTCGTACATGCCATAGAAATACAATGATTTGTGAAGTATAGAAGCGTAGCTCAAAGGTTATGTTCCTTGTGGTGGAACCAACCCACCCAGGTTCAATACCCGGACATGCGATGGGTGTTCCCATTTTCCTTGATTTATTTCAGGCATTCCAGCGTTTCGCGTTCAGTGGGAGACAACGTTCCCGTCGACTATGAGGTGCATGTGACGACATCGTCAATCTCAAGATTTACCAGCTCGGTCTCCCGAATGTGCTCATAGGGGTAGGGGTAGGGTGTGCGTGCGCGTAATAGATCAAACCTATTTATGTCCCTTGCTTCCATTTATTGAGAAAAGTTTGGTACTTTTATGTGACAAGTGTTCGTGGTAAGAGCATCTACAACCGGACCCCCGTACCCGCCCCAAATGCCCGGATGGGCTGTCTGGTCAGTGCCCGGATGAGTTTTGGCCACCCAACCAAGCTCCCCGTAGCCGGGCCGAACACCCGGGCTGACCGGCACTCTCCATATCCGGCCCAAATCTAGGGCGGATATGGGGAGGCCTGGACGCACCCAGGCACGGCTGCCACGTCGGACTGGCGGATAGGGCCCACACGGGGACACGGAGAGGCCGCTGGTCAGACGGGTGCCTCCTTCGCTCCGCGCCGTGTGGCGTGGCTCTGGCATGCCACCCGAGGGAGGAAGCCGGCTATTTAAGCCGGACAGCGGCAACATAACCCTAAGCCCGCCCCATTTCTTCCTCTTTCTCCTCTCAACCACCGGCATCCACTTATGTCCATCGTTTGCGATGTCGAGGCGTCGGATCGCCACCTATGCTATGCTCACTTCGGAGCGCCGGGTGCAGCTGCTGGAGCAGATCCAGGCGAGGCGGACTGCTCATTTTGCCGCCGGCCTTCCTCCGGATTTGTCAGAGCTGTGGGAGAAAGAGGAGGAGCTGGCGCCCATGGACGAGGAGGCGGCTTGCCGGATGCGGGCTTCGCCTGGCGGACACGGAAGCAGAGTACGAGGCCGCCCAAGCGATGGAGATAGCGGAGCAGACCGCCATCCTCGAGTCCATCCAGGACGAGGCCTGCATCGAGGCTAATAGGTAGGTCATCCAGCAAGAAGAGACGGCGACGGAGGCCCAATTTGCCGAACTGGACGCAGAGGCGGAGGCGGAGGAGGTGCCGGAGCTTCCACGGGCGGAGGAGCTTCTGCACTTGCCTGTCTACCGAGCGCCGAGCACAGAGATCGTCGAAATCACCGATGATGAGTAGTTTTACTTTTACCTATGTAATAGTACATAGGTTTTTATTTGCATATGTATTATGGATTTGAGGTATGAAGTTTGTTTCAGGGTTGTAGAGGACGCTTTTGGTGTGGTGTCCAGTCACGGCGCAACCGCGGGCGTTTGGGGGCCGGCTTTCGGGTATTGCGGTTGTAGATGCTTCAAGTAACAATAATAAGTTCTAACACGGCGACTCGGGCGGAGCCCTCGTCCGCGCCGCCGGGCCGCCCCCTCGCCCCCTCCCTCCCCTCGCCGTCGCCGGAGGAGGCTGCCGGGCTAAGCCCGGGCGGCGGACGGCGGCGGCGGGGTCTTCCCCTTCCTCTTCCTCTCGTCCGTCGGCGGTAGGAGGCGGTGGCGGATCTGGAGCCTCTGCGACGGCGGCTTCCGTGGTGGTGGCTCGAGCTGGCGGTGCGGCGCGCGGCTTCTGCGGCGGCGTCGACGTGGTCGTGCCTTGCGGTGTGGTTGGAGCCCAGCGACCGCGGTGCTCCCCTCCCCATCCTTCGATGTGACTCCGGCCACATCTGACGGCGGAGGTCTGTGCGTCGCGCGAGGCTGCGGCTTCCCGGCGGCGTCTCTGCCTGCCGGCCATATCGCAGCGAGGCCCGGAGCGAGGTCTCCGATCTGGTCAGGCCCTCCCTTGCCTCTGGATCTGGTGATGTGGGCTCCGGACCAATGGGCCTGGTCAGGCTCCTTTGGTGGTGATGTCGTCGGCGGTGGTGGGCTGTGGTTGCCGAGGCGGCAGCCCCGGGTTAGGTGGTGGCGGCTTCGGCCAGGGGGCGGAGCGCTTCTGGACGCGGCGGATCGAGGGGTCCCGTGGCTAGATTGGAGTCGGCCTCGGCAGGGGTGGTGGTTCGTGGGCGGCGGTCGGTGGTGGCGGGTCGGCACATCTCCGGGAGAAATCCTTGCTCCGGTCTTCGCCGGAGCCGGCGACGGCGGCGCCCGCGGTTGCCGCAGTCTTTCTTGGAAGCGTCGTCGTGGAGGTGCTCCACCTTCTCCCCAAGGCTTGGGCTCCGGAGGGAAACCTCAGATCCGTTGGATCGGGCGATGGAGGCGTCTTCGCGTCTTTCTCCTCCTTGGGGGCATCGTCTCGAAGCCAGCTACGACTGAGAGTCTGGAGGATGATGGCATCTTCGCCGTCGATGGCGGCATCTTCGTCGCTTGGTTTGCTGAGGCTGAGGCGGGGCACTGGTTTTTGTTTGGCAACGATGTTGGCGTTGAGAGGAGCTTGGGTCACGGCGTGGTCTTCGGTAGTCGGTTCTTCCCGTCGTGTCCGAGGTGCTCTTCCGTGGTTGCTGGGTTGCTTTGAAGTCGGAGCTGCGTTGGAGCGAGTCCAGTGGTGACGATGACAGACATTCGGTGGCTGGTGGGCATGGTCGGCGCAAGTCCTGCTTATTTCCCTTGTGTTGCTCGTCGTCAAAGCGGAGCTGTCAGTTGCTTGCGCGTGTGGCCATCTGTTGGCATGTGCCGTCGTGGCGTGTTCCATGTCGGTGGCCAGGTTGACCGGTGGTGCCCATGTCATGTGGGTTGTGATGTATCGGTTTTAGCCCGGTTTTCCGTCAATTAACCGGGTAATTCTCTTCTTCTTAATCAATGAAAATGGCAAGTCTTTTGCCTCGTTTCAAAAAAAAAAATAAGTTCTAACATGTTACACATCCATGAACACTCGTAACTTCTCTGTGCTTAAATTCACAAGTACGCGAACAAAAAAGGGTGCATGCATGACCACCCATATTTTGGCATTCCTATAGGACTGCTTACGTCTTCAAACAAACTGTGTTGTCAGTTCTAGCTAGTGGTAGATTGGAAAGTGTGTGGTTATACGACCACGACCTCCCAGCGAAGATCAGACTTGATTAGCTTGGGCCTCTCATTTCAAGGAAGATGACAGTAAAACAGACGCTTATTCAAACTTTGAAGATATGTACATCGGTTGGCACAACAGGTTCATATTTTTGTTTAGCTTTTACTGTATGCTGAATGAATAGGAACTACTGTTATTTGGCTATGTGGTAGAGTAAGTACCGAGGCATAACTCATTTCAATCGTAAAATCATCTACGTGTGTTACTGGTCAATCTCCATGGATAGGAAATATTGAGAGGCAGAATCGCCTTTCTTTGGTTATGCTTCTCTTTTATAATGCAGACACAAGCAATCACCGTGGAAATGCAGTGAGGTTTATAGCCATCACTACGGCAAGGCAAAACCATCTTCCATGCACTCTGTTCTGATCTCCTGCATCAGCTGCTGCAGCAGTGAAGGGTTGCTTGTGACAATTGCATCAACCTGCTCATACAGCATCCTCTTCATGGAGTCGCTATCGTCAACAGTCCATGCATACACTTTTCTATCATTTCTGTGTTTGAAACCAAGCAGTTACAAATTTTAATTTTCTGTCAGACTAATTTCTTCATCTAATTTCAAAAAAGGATAGTCATTACCTGTGCATGACCTTCATGAGCTTCTCGTGGATCAAAGGATAGTATACACCAGCAACTTTTGCCCCTTCAATCCGCACTAACTCCATTCTTCTGCCAGTGGACCAATCCATCATAACAATATAGCCAACCTATAACAGATAAATTGCATGTTTGAGTTACATTGCAGAGGTGGTTGTAGCCATGTCGGCATGGATGACAGAGTGGGACTGGGTTATTGACTTGTATTGTATTAAGAGCTGGAAAATACAGAATAGTTTACCATAACATCTTTAGACAACTTGATCAGATCTCTTCCTATGTCGTCACTTTTTGCCCAGATAACACAATTTTTGCAGTTTGTTTTCCTGATCTGCAAATAATGAAAATTATATTGATGCAGGATAGGTTTTTATCAAATCTGCTCAAAAACTGCAATATTGTAGACTATTATAGTCCAATGACAAATGACAGAAACTAACGAGCAAATAAAGAAGTGCACAAGTTCAATTAGATGTAGATGGATAGAACAATAGATGATTTTGCCATGGATGACAGCATTTCCACTGTTACACAAATCACATATTACAATCAACAGGTCCCAATTCCGTTTAACCTCTAGAAAATGATGATACAGATTCAAAAGGTAAATGTCATGAACCAAGAAACGTAAATAAAGGTATAACTTCTATTAAGGTAAAACAAGAAATGAGCTACCTGGAACTTACAATAGACATTACATCTTCCGCCAAACCTTTCTCAAATGAAGGAGGACCAACTTTGACATCCAGAATTACTTGCCTTACAGACTGTGATATCAACTACAAGAGGAGAAAAGTTCAGTAGCATAGAAATCAATTAATTCATAAGTGTGTGTATATCAAACATAATCCACTTATGGCAACATTTTACACAAGTCATTTGAAGCTCAAGTGATTACAATGATTACTAAAATACTAACAACACAAACTCATTTGGCAAATGCTTACCTCTAGAGCATCTTCTGCTTTGGGAACTTCCTGGTTTCGGACTGTTTTCGATAGCTGAAACCTCGTGGTCACCGCTTTTATCTATGAAGACTAAAGGTCACTTTGTTAGTGTTTCATCACCAGATCAACATATGACGACGAGCGTCAGCTGATGATCAGGTTGTGCTAAGGAAACTAGGACTGAATAAAAATATATGCAGCTAGTTCACAACCCGCAGTTAATATTATCATTTGACTGGCCTTTGTCCTCGCTAAAATAATAAAGCACCACTAATGAACCAAGACCTAGACCAACAAATTTGGAAAGTTACAGCTAGATTAAACAAAATAAAATGAGCTCACCTCATGAGTGCTCCAGTGGCCAACTTTTGCTGTAGAATTACCAGACATTCTTTGCAGATCCCTAACTGTGTGAATTTTGAATTAGGCCCATGATATGTTATTATAAATAAAGAATTAGCATGCAGGCTACTGTACTAAAGAATTTTTGGCTAATTTATATTTAAGTGTCAACTAAGTGACTAATGCTTGTTGATGCCAACTCTAATAATGTTAAACTTACAAAAAGAATATCTTTTGGGTTCCCACACTTTCTTCAAACAATGCTAACAGGCCAATACCAGAAGGTGAGACCCTTTGATAATTATAAGATCCATTTATACTGAGGCAAACTATCATTAGGAAAGTAAGCAGCTATATGTCATTTAGTTAGAAGTGAGTTCTCTACTAACTAGAACTGAAAAGGGAAAAAAATCAACGTAGATGGTCTCCGAAATGTCAATGTATTAATAATGTGTTACCAAACATCCAAATGCAGATATAAACTGCATAATTCTCCATCCAATAGACAGGAGAACTTATTTAGTGTTGCATTTGTCAGTTACAAATCATTGATAGCAAAGTATTGTAAAGACCAAAGTATTGAAAACCACAGTAATTTAACCTGTAGGCACAAAAAACCACAGTAATTTAACCTGTAGGCACAAAAAACCACAGTTTTGATATAACAAAGTATTTTAAAGTATTGGGAATACTGTGGACCTGTTTGGCAAGAGCTTATATGCGCCAACTAAAATTAACTAGCTTGCCGTTTGAAGCAGTTGCAAACGCTCCCGTTGCTAGCTAGCTAGAGTTGCAAGCTCATGAACAGCCATGCACAGAGCACCAGCATGCACAAACTAGTACGACCACGGACTAATTGAATGGACAGACAAGCTCGATGTTACAGTCACCAATTATGCAATCGAACTAGTACAACGTACTGGCGCGGAGCAAGCACCTGACGCTCTGCAACACGGCTATGCCGGCGGCCCACCACGCAAAGCGGAGCGGCGCATGGACGAGAACGGCTTGGTCATCCCGGCTAGGCCAGTCCATGATGCAGAGCGAAAAGCAAATTGGTGGACACGACTTTCAGGGAAAATCGGAGGAAGTAGCGGGAGGAACCTTTTTTATTTGTTCATGGCCGGCGACCAAGACACCCTCCACGAATGACAGGGCGGCGGCGATGGCGACGGATGAGCTCGTTCTTTTCGCGTGCTCTGTTTTAAAAAAAAAGAGGTCCATGGTTGTTTTTTTTATGCAGAGAAACTACCGTGGTTTAGGGAATATGTTGTATTAACATTGCAGTTTTGTGTGGTTGCCAAACAGCTCACAGTAATTTAAACTGTGGTAATCATAAAAACTGTAGTATTCTCACAATACATAGAAAATACTGAGTTATCAAACGGGGCCTGAGCCAGGGTGCTATGCACGAAAAAATGGTATATGATGGATCAACCTACAGTTTAATCTGCGAATAATGAATCAAACAAAGAATGTCCAAATCAAATGGTACACAACAAAAACCAATCAAGAGCCCATTAGTATTATAATTTGTAACTGGTGTCTCCAGTTCCATTAATCTTGACCTGTGTTCATGGATAGATACAACAAATGCAACAACGCTTACTGAGCTCAGCTACTGCACCTAGTGAACAGTCAGCAGTCCCGTTTGCAGTTCATGTCACACATAAATGGCATGTTTCAGGTCCATTATACTACTACAGCCAAGCAGGGCTTCAATTACCTGTCATGGAGTGCTAAGAGGGTGCCATCCGAGGACCTCGAAACATCCACCTCCACACAGTCTACACGGGCATCCAGAGCCATCCTGAAGGCGTCCATCTGAAACCAACAACTCACAAACACATCTCCAGTTAAAAAGGAAAGAAAAAGAAATCCACCCGTAACAACTTCAGTGTGAATCCGGGATGACGGTGATCTACCACCCACCGAGTTTGGGAACGCGTTGGTGGAGTCGCCGCCGTGCGCGCACACCAGCGGCGGGCTCGGGATCCACCCGCAACTCCTCTCGCGCATCTGGAGAGGCAATAGATCGTTAGAATCAACGCGTCACCTATAGAAGTTTCCGAAAGGGGGAGAGATCTCGAAGGATGGACGAGTGTGGGGACGCACGCGGTTGAAGCGGCGGAGGCGGAAGTGGAAGAAGGCCGGAGGGACGAGCGAGAGGGCGGCGAGGAGGAGGAGCAGACGAAAGAGGCGGCTGGACGGAAGGAGGCGGCGGACGCGGAGGAGGAGGGTGGCAGCCGGCGAGGCCCTCTTGCCGGCGGGGAAAAGAGGGAGCGGCGGCGGCTGCCTCCCGAGCCCGAGGAGCCCTCTCATGCTCTGCCTCTCAGCGCTCTCTCGCTTTTTTTTCCTCAGAACGCTCCCTTCCTCGCTCTGCAGACGAGGCACTCGTTTGTATATTTTACCTTTTTTTCTAAATTATATTTACCTTTTTTCGAAATGAATCTAGCTTTATTATTCCATTATAAGAGCATCTCCTCAGAATAAGAGCATCCACCCTTAAAAAGCTTTAACTCCTCAGACAATTTAATTTTTATCTGGTTTAACTCCTCAAAAAAATATAAGCGGCGCATCGGTTGCGACTGTAGCCACTTCTTAGGAAAAAAATCAATTGTCTCCTCGTGACGGCCTCTTTTCCCTGCTCACCCGCATCAACGTCGGCATTGCCTTCGGCGTCCACCTAACCTCTGTCGTCGTCCCGCTGACGCATCGTAGCCTCTGCCGTCCTCATGTCACACTCCAATTCGCTCGTCGGTCGCCGCCATTGCCGGAATCAACCCATATCGCCGTTGCCACCGCCTCGATCCCGTGGACGAAAAAACCAACCCCCTAGCTTGGTTTGGGCCAAAACGAGTCGACGAACGACTGAGATGTCGTGGAGCACCCATCGAGGAGCTAGGCTGGTGGATCGCGATTGAGGCTCGCCACACCACCCGGCAAGCAAAGCTTCTACCTGGTGCAACTGGTCGTCCTGATGTCGGCTAGTCCTCGGGGAGCCAGGCCCAGATACCTTCCCCAGCTAGAGGAAGGGGGCATCATCGAGGGCTCATCGCTACGAGTGTTATCGTGCCTCTTGCTGTTGGAAGCCTGTGAGTAACGACGGGAAAGGCCTCCTGAGCACCCTACCCCGCACGAGAGCTCGGGTGCTCCCGGTATCCTTTTTGCGCTGTTCCCTAACCTAAGTTTCTGAGTTCAAGTTGCTTGACCCCCTTTTCCTTCTGTTTTATCTGCTCCCCCGTCGGCGAGGCCCTTTCTTTTTTGGGGGTGCCACGAATATTTGATCTCAGTTCTTAAACCCGGCAACGTCCCGATCAAGTGGTCAAAACGACCCAACGATTTTCTCTGTAGTTCAAGCAAAGTGATTATGCTCCGGGTCGGTCGTCCTACACGTCACCCTGTTTTCAGTCATTATCACACCACCTTCGATTCCGTCGATGGGAGAGAGTGACACACTAACGCAACTTGGCCCAGATTTAGCCGTCGTTGCAACCATCTCGCGGGCTCGTCATCGTTGCGGCCACCTCACGGATCCACCCGCCACGTCCCCGGGGCCACCATCCCGACATTCACCACATAGCGCCAAACGACGGGATCAATCCCCTAGCAGGATTGTACCGCCGGATCCAGCACGGCTTGGGGATTATGGTGTGTTTTGCCCCTCTCCCTCCACAAATATATATAGGTGGGGGAGGAGGGAAGGCAGCCTAGAGTTCGCCCAAGGGGCCGGCGGCCACCTCGGGCCCTGCCCTAGCCTCCCCCCTTGCCTTTCTTAGGCGCGCGGGGAAAGGCAGGGGAGGGTGCCCCCCCTTTCCTTTCTCCCATGAGGAGGGGAAGGCGGGAGGGGCTAGCCCTTCCCCCTTTCCTTCCCTAGGGCTGGGGCCAGGGAGAGGGCGCGCCAACCCCTTGTGGGCTGGTGTGTGCCTCAACTTGGCCCATTAGGCCCGTATACTTCCCACAGGTCTCTCGGAACCCTTTTCGGTGATCCGATGAATACCCGGTACATCCCAAAACCTTTCCGGTGACCAAATTGTTGGGTTCTATGGTAGGATGCGTCGACTACAAATAAAATTTTCCTACACACAGAACAACCAAGAACATGCTACGGGAGATAGATCACAGATCGTTACCACTAGACGCGCAGTGCCGTGCAGCGGAAGAAGAGTTGGGGCAGCGTGTCCGCGTGGTTCGTCTCCTCCTCGATCAATCTTCCTCGAACAGCCGGTCGTCGAATCCCTCGTACAGGTTCGCCGGAGCGGCGCAAGTGCACCCCCTCTAACGGTATCCGCGTGTGCAGGAGGAACACCGTGCGACGGACTGCTAGGTCCGATCACACAGTCGGAGGCGAGTGGAGGTGGCTAATCGCAACACATGCAAACCCTAGTGGCAGCGCCGAAGCGATCAACCCTCCTGAGTGTGCCGCAACCCCACTTTATATAGGCATCCGTCGCGGGCTCAACACTTGGGCCTCGCATGAATCCTAAAGCCCAAAGTCTGTTTGGCCTGAACCCGAACCCGAGTAGGATCACTTCTGACTCGTGGAGTCGGACCGGGCCTCACAGGTTCCTTCCCTTAAGCGTGCGACCCCTTAGGTTCTCGTTCACTTGGTCGCAAGTCAGATGACATCCGACTCAGCTAGTCGGTAGCGGCCTCTAGCAAAGCGTGCCGACTCCAAGTGTCAGATGAAGCTGGTTAGGCGAACCCGTACATCACACTTCTGTTCCCTTTGCCACACGATATATGTTGTCGGGCTCAAGGCGAGTCTGTCATCCTTGTGCTAGCCCGACCTCTTTCTCGTTCCAGTGATGCCAACCACTAAACGGATTATCTCATAATCCCTGTCGCATGGCCATGCTTATCTTGGTCGAATCACACGAGGGGCTCAGAGTATATCTCTCCAGATCGGAGGGGCAAATCCCATCTTGCTCGACCATGTCTCGCAGCATGGGTCTGGACAAGCCCGAAACCTACCTTTGTAACTACCCAGTCACGGAGTAGCGTTTGGTCGGCCCAAAGCAAGTCTGTCACCATCCCGAGTACATGCGTCAGCTCAGGTCTTAGGACATAGAACGTATGTTGTACTAGAGACTCACAGATGACTTATCGCTGCGTCTCATAGTTGGGTCTATCCGACTCGGCCCTTATCTCAACTCAGATCCGACTACAACGAATCCGACCAGATCCTTCTGAGTCCATACGGTTAGCATTCAATGCTCCATGGCTAGTGAGACCAAGCCATCGCCCGTGTCATATTGTGACGCCCCCGATTTGACCGTACACTAATCATGCACGCAAATGTGTACGATCAAGATCAGGGACTCACGGGAAGATATCACAACACAACTCTAAAACATAAATAAGTCATACAAGCATCTTAATACAAGCCAGGGGCCGCGAGGGCTCGAATACAAGTGCTCGATCACAGACGAGTCAGCGGAAGCAACAATATCTGAGTACAGACACAAGTTAAACAAGTTTGCCTTAAGAAGGCTAGCACAAACTGGGATACAGATCGAACGAGGCGCAGGCCTCCTGCCTGGGATCCTCCTAACTACTCCTGGTCGTCGTCAGCGGACTACACGAAGTAGTAGGCACCTCCAGTGTCGTAGGAGTCGTCGTCGGCGGTGGCGTCTGGCTCCTGGACTCCAGCATCTGGTTGTGACAACCAGGTAGAAAGGAAAGGGGGAAAAGAGGGAGAGAAGCAACCGTGAGTACTCATCCAAAGTACTCGCAAGCAAGGAACTACACTACATATGCATGGGTATATATGTAAAGGGCCATATCAGTGGACTGAACTGCAGAATGCCAGAATAAGAGGGGGATAGCTAGTCCTGTCGAAGACTACGCTTCTGGCCATCTCCATCTTGCAGCATGTAGAAGAGAGTAGATTGAAGTCCTCCAGGTAGCATCGCATAGCATAATCCTACCCGGCGATCCCCTCCTCGTCGCCCTATTAGAGAGCGATCACCGGGTTGTATCTGGCACTTCGAAGGGTGTATTTTATTAGTATCCGGTTCTAGTTGTCATAAGGTCAAGGTACAACTCCGGGTCGTCCTTTTACCGAGGGACACGGCTATTCGAATAGATAAACTTCCCTGCAGGGGTGCACCACATAACCCAACACGCTCGATCCCATTTGGCCGGACACACTTTTCTGGGTCATGCCCGGCCTCGTAAGATCAACACGTCGCAGCCCCACCTAAGCACAACAGAGAGGTCAGCACGCCGGTCTAAATCCTATGCGCGCAGGGGTCTGGGCCCATCGCCCATTGCACACCTGCACGTTGCGTACGCGGCCGGAAGCAGGCCTAGCCTAGTGGCGTTCCAGTCCAATCCGGCGCGCGCCACTCAGTCGCTGACGTCACGAAGGCTTCGGCTGATACCACGACGCCGGGATACCCATAACTACTCCCGCGTAGATGGTTGGTGCGTATAGACCAAATGGCTAGACTCAAATCAAATACCAAGAACTCGTTAAGCGTGTTATGTCGAAGTAACCGCGGATGCTGTCCAGGGCCAGGCCCACCTCTCACCTAGGCGGTCTCAACCTGCCCTGTCGCTCCGCCACAAAGATCCACTTGCGGGTACTCCTACGAGCCGACCCGACTTTAGTCACCACCTGTGATAGAGTATATAAGTATATACCCGTGATCACCGCCTAGGTGATCACGGCCCGATAGTATAGCATAGCAGACGGACAAGAATGTAGGGCCACTGATGGAAAACTAGCACCCTATACTAAGCATGTAGGATTGCAGGTAAAGGTAACAACAGTAGAAGCAAGGGCAGGCTATGCATCAGTATAGGATTAACGAAAAGCAATGACATGCTACACTACTCTAATGCAAGCAGTATAGAGAAGAATAGGCGATATCTGGTGATCAAGGGGGGGCTTGCCTGGTTGCTCTGGCAAGAAGGACGGGTCGTCTTCGATGTAGTCAAACACACGAACATCGGCAGCGGTCTCGGAGTCTACCGGAAAGAAGTAACGGAGGGGGAACACAATAAATAACAGAGCAATCAAATGTAACACAAAGCAAGACGGGGCGATACGTTGTGCTAGGGGTGACCTAACGTAGGGATAGGTGATACCGGCGAAGGGGGGAAACATCCGGGAAAGTATCCCCAGTGTTTCACGTTTTCGGACAGATGAACCGGAGGTGAAATGTTACAGGTTTGCTATGCTACGGATGTGTGGCGGGCGAACGGGCTGCGTATCCGGATTCGTCTCGTCGTTCTGAGCAACTTTCATGTAGAAAGTATTTTCATCTGAGCTACGGTTTATTTTATATTAATTTTTAAATATTTAATTCATTTTTAGAATTAACAGAATTAATTTAATTAGAAAATGTAATTATGACGTCAGCATGATGTCAGGGTGATGTCAGCAGTCAACTAGTCAGTTGACCTAGTCAAACTGACATGTGGGTCCCACTGTCAGGGTCTGTTAGCTAATTAACAGTAGTTAATTAGGTTAATTAGTTATTAGGTTAATTAATCTTAATTAGTTAATATTAACAGGATTAATTAAGTTAATTAATTATCTTAATTAATTATCTTTATCATTTATTTATTTATTTATTTTTATTAATTAATATATTTTTTAAATCATTTTTTTATTAAAACGTTCTCTGGGCAGGGCCCACGTGTCATAGGCCCAGAGGGGCCAAACGGGCGCTGGGCGGCTACGGGCGCAGGGGCTCGCGGTAGCCCGACCCGGCGGAAGCCGCGCAGGCATGGCTGGCCGCCGGCGTGGCGCGGGTTAACCGGGGGGGTGGAGCGGAGCAGAG
>NC_057805.1:63713386-63720421 GCF_018294505.1 Triticum aestivum
AAAGGCATTTATTTTAATATTTAAACCTCTATTTTAATTATTTTGAACACTTAAACATTTTATTAAATTTAGGTTTCTCCATCATTATTACCCATGATTTATTTAACACCTTTACAACATTTTAGTTTTGACTTTTGAAAACTTTAAATGTTTGACTTGATTTTTAATTTGAATTGGTTTTGAACTAACGCGAGATTAGCAACTGTAATCGAAGTGACATGGCATCATTAGCAGAGGGTTACTGGCATCATTAGCAGAGGGTTACTGTAGCTTAATTATCCGGGCGTCACAATTCTCCTCCACTACAAGAAATCTCGTCCCGAGATTTAAGAGGGGAGTACGGGGGAAAGTTCTGGTTACGGAATTCTAACGAATCTTCTCGGTCTTGGTTGCTCTTCTCGAAGAAGTTGATCCGTTACGTTGATGTCTTCATTTTTCCTGCTCAAGGTCATCATGATGAAGCTGGCATCCTTTCTTCGGGAACTCCATCGTACTTACGAAGGACAAGGGGTAACTTCGGAATAACAGACCTCTGAACGGTTGACTATCTGGTTGATAACATCGGGGAAGGTGGCGGAAAATAACTCTCGAATGGAAATTTAAGACAATATCGAGAGCAAAGTAAGGAGGTATCGTGGGGAAGTTTCGAGCGGGCAGGCAATCGTTCGATGCCTGAAGGGTTCAGAGCAACGGGAATAAGTATCGTGTCTGATACCAAAATTGATGATCTCACGAAAGGTGGCACGTGAATTACATATGAAGCCAAGCGTGAGGAATAACCTTGGGAACAGGGGTGTACAAGAGAGTCAGGTTTCGACCCTGTGGAACTGTGGGTTATGGGCCCACCATGTGGTTTTTTTTATAGGAGCAGTGACATCTTGCACGGTCATGATAGCAAGGCATGTCAGAGAGTACCCTGTCAGTTATGTCGGCAACACGTTGGTACCAAGGGCGAGGGACGAAGAGAACCATTTTCCTGCTCGTTGAAACGAGGCGGACCAATAGGCAAAGTTCTCGTCCATCGGTGGCTACCGGAATGTCATCAACAAAAGTAACAGGGTCTTACTGACACGGTTGTACATCATGGTGTTTACATAAGCAGAAGAATATTACTGCTTAGATCATATAGATCACAAGAAAGGTCAACCAAACAATGGAAAGGAAAATGTGATCATCAGATTAAACAGAACAATGGAAAGGAAAATGTGTTTAAACACTATTTCAGGGGGTATATCCTTCCCAAGAACAAGCAGAGCATGATATCCATGACAGGATAGAAAGTAGAAAACCATTTAGGTAATGGGAGAGGAATTTCATGACATGACCCATACGACGGTGTATGGGTAATTGATAAAGAAAATTTAGCATTGTGCTTCAAATGTTCTTATTGAAAATTGGAGTACCAGTGACATGCTTTGAGATAGCATTGACAATGTATTCAAGCAAAGGTCAGACTTTGGATACAGGAAGGATCCATCAGGAACAACTTGTAGAATAAGTCTTACAATTTCCTCATGAAAGAATAGCTAACCTTGCTAAAAGGAAAGCTTATAACAATAGGTCCTCCGGCCAGGTGTGTTTGGCATGTCATCACCTTACCGGGTCATAAATAGGCCAATGTTATAACTCTTGGAAATATGTTCCAACCATCATATCTGACCGAGATTCAGATCTGATTGGTGTCAGGATAACTCAGACTCAGGATGCCTGAGAAGAAAGGTGCAACACAAATTGTCGAAACGACATCGAAGATTCTCGGGAGATGAACTAGGGAAGCGAGTTCCGAACAAGGGTTCATCATTACATCAAGGAGAGGTGAGGAGGTGACTGATTGACTCAGCGACAATCCATTGAGATTTCCAAAAGATGGATTTCCACCACTATGTGAACAAGGAGATAACATTAGCTAGATCGAATGACTTAATGATGTATGCTCGAGGAAAACATACACAGTTAAACATTGGTTGAAATGTGCACCCGAAATATGGGCTAGGTAGCACAATCAATGTTCGAATGATGATTCATTAAGCCATAGACGTAGAATGAAACTATAGACCAATAACTTCAAAGCAATAGGGTTGCTAGAAGTTTAGAATTTACACATCACAGACCATTTGTCGGTATTCCTTTTAGAAACAACACGGGGACCAAGAAAGAATGGTGATGGGGAGAAGTATCACTGTACCAAGAATTCTTAAGAGGTGGAGTAATGCTCACGACATTCTTGACATCAAAGATGGTAATACTCCACGGTAGAACATAACATAGGTTGGATAGCAGGGAAGTCAAGATACAACACAAAATATGAACAAGTTTGTGTTGGGGGGAAGGCAAGAATGTTGTCGATGATAACACAATTCATCGAGGGGCAAGGATGGTATTTCTCATCCTGAATTTCGACACGCAACTTGGAAGAAGTCAAATTGTTGACAATGATCACGACAAATTTGTCGAGAGGTTTTCAAGAAGATGAAATTGATCGACGATGACATCAAGTCAAAGGAATGATGAAAGCGAAAGGTTATTGGAACCATGGGTACGACACAAACTCGAAATCAAGCTTGTTGTTCAAGGTGAAATGATATGACGAGAAAGATCGACGTAAGCTTAGCTCATCGTCGAAAGTCGTGCTTCGGGATTAAGGACCAGGTAACACACAGTTGAAAAGTTGCACGATATTGATGTAGCCAATCAGGCTAGGAATGACGTGATCGGGTACAAACTCATAAGTAAAGAAGATTACTAAGAGTTGTTTAATCGCAGTGCGGACTCGATTCAGTTATCGGTGGTTTTGAGTGTTTAATAACTCAGAGCCCGTGAAAAATTGGAATCAATGAGAATGTAATACTTGATGGAGAACTCATAAGAAGTTATGCAGTTTCGTGATAATCTCGAGATACCAGGGGGTAATACTCGAAGACAAATCAAAGTAGAGGTCGGACTGGGGTATTGCTCTGCAGAAGACAAGTGCTTAAACTTGCCCGAGAAATGGGATCTAAGAAGAACATATGGTCGGAATCACGATCGCAAGGGATCAACTCACAGATACCAGATGATATTATATCAACGAAATAGTTATTATTACAAGAAGCTTCTATGGTAGGATCTACATCGTGTCCATGGGCATGACACAAAGTTCAAGGTCGACTCCCACTTCTTCAATGTATAACCTTCCATTCACCTCTCACTTTCGAAGAAGTTGTAGTGTTGAAATTTTACCTAGCAAAATACCAGAAGAGTATGACTCATGAAAACTTTAGAGTTCACACATATTAAGGAAGGCATAGGTTCAACCCGTCAGGGTATCGTGGAAACATATACCACAAGCTTCAATAGTAAATACCACCAGCTTGAAAACAAAGCATGGTTGAGAAAACAGAGGATACAATTTAGCAAAGGCTTTATATACCCGTGGAAAGGCTCACAAGGATATTGAATATGAAGGACATTGTCAGATAAAATCCAACAAAGGATCTGGTAGTCCATAAAGGATCTGATGTGAGTATCGGCACAAAACCAGAGCAAGAAACAATGCAAAGACATTGAATTATAGAAACAACTGACTAACTCAGAGCTCAATTGCAAAGGAATTATGATTTCCAAATCAAGGGATCACAAGCAAACGCTCTGATTAAGGATGGATAAGTTGAATAGTCTTAGGGGTACGATTGACGGCAATTTGATTGGTCGAGAACCAACTCATGTTTAATATGACATCTGAGCCGGAAGGATGAATTCTAGGCTCTGATTGAGGATTACGAGCATTCGCAACAAACTGAATCAACGGACTCAAAATGATAATGACAAGATATGCCAATAAGATTACGAGACTTAAGATTAATCATAATGCAAGTAAGCAAGAATTTCAAGAGCAAAAAGGCTCCTGAGGATTTTCGGAAGATCAAATGGTATTTTGAACACTTCTGTGAAATACTTGAATCAACTGGGGATGAGCGGATACTCGGTAAGTGCGAGAATTATCCGTAGGGGTATTCAGGTGACAAAGAACAGCAAGGTAGTAAGCTCAAAGGATTCTCAGAACAACAGAGAGAATTTCGGGGTACCTTGTAATAACAAGATCAACTAGGAAACATTGTACGAATGGCGAGTATACGTGGTTATCCATAGGAGTTTATCGATGAAAGGGAATTGCAAAAGCGATGAACACAAGTTCTCGGGTTATCAGCGGAGAGTATCTTCAGGGTCTTCACGTGCAGCAGACGATCATCAGTAATAAGGGGCTCTCCGGGTGAAAGTGATAACGAGATCCTAATATTAGATTTAGCAAAATTCACTTAACCCGAATAGAAGAGAGATCAGAGTCCCAGAGTATAGACAAGGAGTAAAAGATCCTAATACCACCCAATGGCGACGTGGGCCCGTAAGACACACATCCATGTTAGTAAAAGTTTTTGCAATGTCTAGACTCGACTTCGGCCAAGGAGTTGGAAAGGGGGATTCCTACAGGAAGTCGGCTCTGATACCAACTTGTGACGCCCCCGATTTGACCGTACACTAATCATGCACGCAAATGTGTACGATCAAGATCAGGGACTCACGGGAAGATATCACAACACAACTCTAAAACATAAATAAGTCATACAAGCATCTTAATACAAGCCAGGGGCCGCAAGGGCTCGAATACAAGTGCTCGATCACAGACGAGTCAGCGGAAGCAACAATATCTGAGTACAGACACAAGTTAAACAAGTTTGCCTTAAGAAGGCTAGCACAAACTGGGATACAGATCGAACGAGGCGCAGGCCTCCTGCCTGGGATCCTCCTAACTACTACTGGTCGTCGTCAGCGGACTACACGAAGTAGTAGGCACCTCCAGTGTCGTAGGAGTCATCGTCGGCGGTGGCGTCTGGCTCCTGGACTCCAGCATCTGGTTGCGACAACGAGGTAGAAAGGAAAGGGGGAAAAGAGGGAGAGAAGCAACCGTGAGTACTCATCCAAAGTACTCGCAAGCAAGGAACTACACTACATATGCATGGGTATATATGTAAAGGGCCATATCAGTGGACTGAACTGCAGAATGCCAGAATAAGAGGGGGATAGCTAGTCCTGTCGAAGACTACGCTTCTGGCCATCTCCATCTTGCAGCATGTAGAAGAGAGTAGATTGAAGTCCTCCAGGTAGCATCGCATAGCATAATCCTACCCGGCGATCCCCTCCTCGTCGCCCTGTTAGAGAGCGATCACCGGGTTGTATCTGGCACTTGGAAGGGTGTATTTTATTAGTATCCGGTTCTAGTTGTCATAAGGTCAAGGTACAACTCCGGGTCGTCCTTTTACCGAGGGACACGGCTATTCGAATAGATAAACTTCCCTGCAGGGGTGCACCACATAACCCAACACGCTCGATCCCATTTGGCCGGACACACTTTTCTGGGTCATGCCCGGCCTCGTAAGATCAACACGTCGCAGCCCCACCTAAGCACAACAGAAAGGTCAGCACGCCGGTCTAAATCTTATGCGCGCAGGGGTCTGGGCCCATCGCCCAGTGCACACCTGCATGTTGCGTACGCGGCCGGAAGCAGACCTAGCCTAGTGGCGTTCTAGTCCAATCCCGCGCGCGCCACTCAGTCGCTGACGTCACGAAGGCTTCGGCTGATACCACGACGCCGGGATACCCATAACTACTCCCGCGTAGATGGTTAGTGCGTATAGACCAAACGGCCAGACTCAGATCAAATACCAAGAACTCGTTAAGCGTGTTATGTCGAAGTAACCGCGGACGCCGTCTAGGGCCAGGCCCACCTCTCACCTAGGCGGTCTCAACCTGCCCTGTCGCTCCGCCACAAAGATCCACTTGCGGGTACTCCTACGAGCCGACCCGACTTTAGTCACCACCTGTGTCATGTATAGAGTATATAAGTATATACCCGTGATCACCGCCCAGGTGATCACGGCCCGATAGTATAGCACAGCAGACGGACAAGAATGTAGGGCCACTGATGGAAAACTAGCACCCTATACTAAGCATGTAGGATTGCAGGTAAAGGTAACAACAGTAGAAGCAAGGGCAGGCTATGCATCAGTATAGGATTAACGAAAAGCAGTGACATGCTACACTACTCTAATGCAAGCAGTATAGAGAAGAATAGGCGATATCTGGTGATCAAGGGGGGGGCTTGCCTGGTTGCTCTGGCAAGAAGGAGGGGTCGTCTTCGATGTAGTCGAACACACGAACATCGGCAGCGGTCTCGGAGTCTACCGGAAAGAAGTAACGGAGGGGGAACACAATAAATAACAGAGCAATCAAATGTAACACAAAGCAAGACGCGGCGATACGTTGTGCTAGGGGTGACCTAACGTAGGGACAGGTGATACCGGCGAAGGGGGGAAACATCCGGGAAAGTATCCCCGGTGTTTCACGTTTCGGACAGATGAACCGGAGGTGAAATGTTACAGGTTTGCTATGCTACGGATGTGTGGCGGGCGAACGGGCTGCGTATCCGGATTCGTCTCGTCGTTCTGAGCAACTTTCATGTAGAAAGTATTTTCATGTGAGCTACGGTTTATTTTATATTAATTTTTAAATATTTAATTCATTTTTAGAATTAACACAATTAATTTAATTAGAAAATGTAATTATGACGTCAGCATGATGTCAGGGTGATGTCAGCAGTCAACTAGTCAGTTGACCTAGTCAAACTGACATGTGGGTCCCACTGTCAGGGTTTGTTAGCTAATTAAGAGTAGTTAATTAGGTTAATTAATCTTAATTAGTTAATATTAACATGATTAATTAATTATCTTTGTCATTTATTTATTTATTTTTATTAATTAATATATTTTTTAAATCATTTTTTTATTAAAATGTTCTCTGGGCGGGGCCCAGGTGTCATAGGCCTAGAGGGGCCAAACGGGCGCTGGGCGGCTACGGGCGCAGGGGCTCGCGGTAGCCCGACCCGGTGGAAGTCGCGCATGTATGGCTGGGCACCGGCGTGGCGCGGGTTAACGGGGGGGTGGAGCGGAGCAGAGCCACGGGGCTCGCGAGCGCGAGCGCCGGCGGCCAGGGGCCGCGCGG
>NC_057805.1:63720881-63721431 GCF_018294505.1 Triticum aestivum
AGTGGTGGGGCACGGCTGGGGATGCGCACAGGGGTGCGACGAGCGCGGACGTCGGCGCGGGGAGCAGAGGGGTTGCAAGGCAGACGCGAGGGCGCGTGCGCTAGCGCGGGGAGGCGCGGTGGATGCGACGCACGGGCGCGCGCGGCCACGTGAGCGCGTGCACGGGCACGGGATGGCGCGGGCGCACGGTGACCGCGGGGACAGAGAAGGAAGAGGCCTGGGGCCTCACCGTGATTCGTAGGGACGGGGGCAGCGGGGGTCGGGTGGTCGACGGGGACGACGACGGAGAGAAAGCAGGCCGGTGGGGAGGAGGAGGCAGGCCGGCGATGGCGTCGGCGAGCGGGCGTCCAGCGCTCCAGATCGGGGCAGGAGGGAGGAGCTGCGAGGAGGAGACGAGGCAGTCCGGCGGGGAGGCGGCGCCGGCGTGGTGGCGTCGAACGACGGCGGGGAGCGAGGCGACGGGCGCGACAGGGTCGGGGCACAGCGAGCGCAGGGGCGCCGCCCCCGATCCAGAACGTGGGGGGAGGAGGAGCGAGGGGAGTGCGGATCA
>NC_057805.1:63721946-63747390 GCF_018294505.1 Triticum aestivum
ACATTAATTCTCAACCCAAATTAAAATAGTTTAATATTTTATAAAATTCAAAAGGCATTTATTTTAATATTTAAACCTCTATTTTAATTATTTTGAACACTTAAACATTTTATTAAATTTAGGTTTCTCCACCATTATTACCCATGATTTATTTAACACCTTTACCACATTTTAGTTTTGACTTTTGAAAACTTTAAATGTTTGACTTGATTTTGAATTTGAATTGGTTTTGAACTAACGCGAGATTAGCAACAGTAATCGATGTGACATGGCATCATTAGCAGAGGGTTACTGTAGCTTAATTATCCGGGCGTCACATATATGCTAGTCTAGTCGGCTGCGCGTCCACACAACCCTTTCAATTAGGGACCTTTTAGGACAGTGATCATACAATGCATAGTCCCATAAACAAGTCACGTACTTGTTGATACACATCATTGATAATGTCCAAGGACTATCTTTATTCATAAACACATAGGAAATATCATCATACATGATTGCCTCTAGGGCATATCTCCAACACAAATAGCATCATCCTATATATCAATCTTTACCTCCGGACCATTCCAGCTCATCGTCATGTCTTTGATCTCATCCGGGACTCCGAACAATATTCTGTCATCAACTCACATATAACTCATACAATACTATATCGTCAACGAACGTTAAGCGTGCGGACCCTACGGGTTCGAGAATGATGTAGACATGACCGAGAAGACGCACCACTGAGACAGGGGCTAGGCGAGGAGAACCTTATTCTATCTTTAAGAAGTCGTCGTCCTCTCGTCTTCTTGAGCAGGACACAGACTCTACAAAACTTGAAGAAGCACCTAAACCGGAGCCCTCCCGCCGGCAAGGGCCGGGATCCATCACGCACCCATGGCCATAAGGCCACAGGAGACGTGGCAGATCGGCGAGGCCGCCGACGGGAGGCAGAAACCCTAGCCACCTTTTCTTGAAGGAGAGACAATGGGATTTTTATCCGATTTAACTCCTAAAAAAAATATAAGGGTGCATCGGCTGGCCCTCAAATTTGAGTGGCCGCAACCACTTCTTAGGAAAATAAATTCAATCCTTTCCTCATGACAGCCTCTTTTCCCCGCTCACTTGTATCAATGCGGCATTGCCTCCGCATCCACCTAGCCTCTGTCACCATCCCGCCGACACTCTGTAGCCTTCGTCACCCTCCTGCCCCACTCTGAGCCTCTCTTGTGGTCACGGCCTTTTGCTAAGTTGGTCCCGGGCCATGTCCACACCCTCGTGCAGACCAATCCATCACTCGCACTCGTCATGCCGCCTTAGCAACATCCCGCGCAATCTAGACTGTTGCTTGCAGCCAATGGTGGAGCCAAGAACCTTGAAGGCTGCGACAACGGCCAACACCGTTGCTGCATCGCGCGTGACCACGGGGAGGACACGCCAACAACTCAAACCAGCACATTAGGCCACCGGGAGCATAGCCAACGGCCATCGCATCATGTATGTTTAGTTATACTCCCTCCGTTCCTAAATATAAGTCTTTCTAGAGATTTCAATATGAAGATGTATATAGACGTAGTTTAGAGTGTAGATTTACTCATTTTGCTCCGTATGTAATCCATTATTGAAATCTCTAGGAAGACTTATATTTTGGAACGGAGGGAGTAGATTGGAATTCGAGATAACTTTTTATCCTCCAAGTCTTATATACTATTCATTTATAAAGTGTATATATATGTACAACAGACCTCAGGGAGGCATGCTAAGACATAAAAAATTATTTGCCACATGTTTGCTCATGCTTGCACATCCATAAATTTATACTACCTTGTATGCAAATTCTGCAGTCATCTTCCTGCCAAAATTACATTACGTACGAGTTGTGCTCTCTCACATGGCCTTGAGAAGGTCGGAGACAGCCTGGCCTTGAGCGAGCGTGACGATGTTGGGGGAGTCCATGGCCACGACGTCCTGCGTGGCGTACCCGTCCTCGCCGCGGACGAGCTGCTCGCTGCCGCGTGAGACCATCCCCGGCAGGATCAGCGTCCTGTGCAGCCCCGGGAGGAGCTTCTCCCGGTCGGTGTCCCCGGTCTCGCCGACGAGCACCGCCACCTTGGCGAGATCGATGCCCCACTGTATCGACAGGTACCTGCACATCCATCCAGAAATTTGATTGATCTGAAATGTTCAGACACCGAACCATATGAGATGAGAGTTTGATTGATCCGAATCCTCGTCTTCTTCACCTCAAGGCGCGTGGGCGGGAAGCGGAGAGAGGGATGACGTTGAGGCGCGTGCAGGCGCGCGTGTAGACGAGGTTGCACCGGAACCCGCGCATCCGCAGCGCCTGCCTGATCGAATCCACCTTCTTCACCTGCACGAAAAGCTCATCAGAAGCGTGCCCACGGCGGAGGACGCGAAACCACGCCGGTCTACTCTGGCAGTGCTCTGCTTACCTTGGACGCGTCGGTGGCGGCGTAGGCGTGGCAGTGCACGGAGCCGGCGGACACATCGACGGCGAGGTCGGACGCCTGCGCGTCCTCAGCCTTCCCGAGCCTCGGCACGACGGTTTTCACGTGGTCGCCGGGCCACCGGAACGCCACGTGGCCCGAGTACTCCTCGTCGGCCGTGAGCTCCTTCCACGGGTAGCATATCTCCGCGCCGCTGCTGCAAATCAGCGCGTCGAAGCCGGCCGGGTCGGCGCCGCAGGCCTTGAGCGTCTCCGCGGCCTCGGGGATGGTCATGCCGGTCGAGAGCACGTACCCCTGCCGCCCTCCCGCGCCGTCACCGGCGGACATCGCCGCGTCGATGGCTTTCTTCAGTTGCTCGACGTCGGGCTTGCCGTCGTCGCAGTAGCAGTCGACGGCGACGACAAGGAGGCTCTGCCTCCTGCCGGGCGCGAAGCCCAACGCCCTGCCGGAGCCCTCGCGCCTGTCGGCCGCCGGGCGGCGGCGTAGGGCGTCCATGATCAGCGCGGCGGAGTCCCCGGCATTGAGGTCACTGGAGGCGTCCACGGAGATCTGGAGCGAGAGGCCACGGAGCGAGTCCGAGAGGGAGTCGTCGCCGCCCATGCTCGCCGAGGCGGCCGGGACGCCAGGGACGCGGAGCCGCTGGTGCGGCGACGGGTGGTCGCAGTAGGCGGCGACGTGGGAGAGGTAGAGGCGGCAGTGGTGCGGCCAGGAGAAGCGGTGGATGTTGCGCAGGCCGTTGCGGCGGCTCTCCAGCCACTGCCCCTTGTCGGCCAGCAGGCTGAGCAGCGCGCCGGTGATCGCCTCGGCGGAGTGCGGGTCCACCAGCAGGCCGTTGTGAAGCGCCTTGAGGATGTCCACCGGCCCGCCGTTCTTGGTCGCCACCACGGGCAGACCATAAGCGGCGGCCTGCCACAGACAAGAAAATTACCATTCCCAATCAGTTTGAGAACGATCTTGTTCTTACCAAAAGATAGTGGATCTTGTTCTTACCTCGATGATTGTGAGGCCGAACGGCTCTACAAGAGCCGGGTTGATGAACACTCCCTACGAGTTGAACATGTCAGATTTTGGGCATCGTGGAGGGGAAAACAGGATGGGGACTTTTCAAATTTTGTACTACCTTGGTCTTGGCGGCGAGGCGGTAGATGTGAGGCACGTCCGTCTGCTTGTGGTGCTTGGGATAAGCCACCTGGCCGTAGAGGTCGTAGCGGTCGATGAGCTTCAGCACCGCCGTGAGCACCGTGCCGCCGCCGCCGGCCATGTCGTCGATGTCATCTCTGTTCCCCAGTATCAGCGTCTGCATCCATTTCCATCGCAGAGGATCAACCAAGTGAATCCGCTCAGTCGTTTCGATCACAACTATGATAGAGTGTAGGTTACCAGGTTGGCGAGCTCCCGGAGCTTTCGGCTCTCGCCGTACGCCTTGAGTAGCGTGGTGATATTCTTCTTCGGGTCCGGCCGCGACAGCGCCAGGATCATCGGCTTGTGCGGGTTCGTGAAGAACCTCAGAATCTCTGACCAAATGGGAGGCAGAGCCTTCTTGGCTTTGACGGGGTCGATGAGCATCTGGAGGTCGGCGCCGTCCCCGTCGGCGGTGTCCTGGGTGTCGACGAAGCTGAAGTCCATGCCGGGCGGGATGACCGCCATGCGCGGCATGTAGCGGCCGAGGCTGCTGACGCCGCGGCGCTGGCGCACGCGGAGCTTCCGCTCCACCATGAGGTCGAAGCCGTCGTAGAGGCCCCACTGCTCCTCGATCTCCTGCTTGGTGCTGGTGACCACCATCTCCGCCGTGTCCAGCCCGGTCTCCTCCGCCTCGATCCGCCGCGCGATCTTGTAGGTGCCCTGGATCTCGGGCCCGTGCATGCGGCCCAGCTTCAGCAGCTGCTCCAGCTTGTTCCGCCCCAGCGAGTGGCCCGTCATCACCATCGGCACGTTGAGCGCGCTCGCGAGGTTCGCCGCCACCTCCGCCGCGTCCGCGTAGTGCCCGTGGATCACGTACGGCCACACCGGCGCCGCCAGCGCCGTCGCCGGGGCGTCGCTGGGCGGCGGCTGGAGCTGCTCGCCCAGCGCGCGCGCCACGTTGGTGACGTGCGAGAGCGCGCGGTCCACGAACTCGGGGATGTGCGGCCAGAGCTCCTCCTTGGGGATGTACTGGTCGCGTGGCCCGCAGGGCAGCCGCACGATGTACGCCCCGCCTCCCCCGGACTCGTCGCCGTCGTCGTCGCCCGAGGACAGGCGCTCGAGCATCTCCACCGGCTCGCCGTAGGTCCAGTCGACGTCGGGGCAGGAGATCTGGCGCGTCAGGAGGTCCACGCGGTGCACCCCCGCCGTCGCCGCCAGCGCCCGGGCCAGCTCCACCACGTACTTCACCTGCCCATGGCAAGAAAGAGAAATAAAAAGACAAGTCAGTGCAAGTCCACGAGACGTGTCAACGTTTGGACGGGACTTGACCGACCTGGCCTCCGGTGTCGGAGTCTCGCCCGAGCTCCATGTTCTCTCCACGCACGAGCCCATGGATGCTGAAGAAATCGAACAAAAAACATGGTATGATCAGTGGCAAGATTCGTGTCAATTTTGTCATTTCATTATCAAGTAGGTCGCTCGGTTGTGTGTCACCTGACGAGGACGATGTAGAGGTTTCTGTCCTTGCTCTGCTCGTCCTCGTCGTCAGAGACGAGCCGCACCTCGGAGTTGATCCTCGCCAGCCGGGTGCGCTGCTGCGGCTGCTGCTCGTCGGCGGACAGGTGTGCAGCGGCGCCGTCCGGCTTGGGGACGGTCTCCTTCTCGCCCTCCGAGAGCTCGGAGAGGTCCTCGGCGGCCTCCAAGCTGCCCAGCTCTTGCTCTTGCTTCCGCCGAGCGACCTCCTGCGAGTAATCCCTCTCCACCTACACATACGTCCAGAAAGCTTACAAAATACTACTGTAATATCTGAACATAAAATTCAGAGTTGACGTCTTTCTACCACTAATGCGTGTTTGGAAGAAATCTGTTGGGTTGGAGCTGGGATTCCAATTTCTTCTCTCTTTTTGCAACCGAAAATTCTCCTTGGATTTCCTGCTACCGTGTTCTGTGTGACAATTACGGGGTTTCGTATTGGAGATGCAACAACGGCTGGTGAAGCTTGGCCCAGGTTTTGAGATTTCTACGCCATCCAAGGTTTTGCTTCTAGGGAGTATTGAGAGCATTTGTAACTAGCTTCCTGATTAGGGTTAAAAATTCCAACGAAATTTCATTGAAATTTCGCATATTTCGGTGGGGTCTCAACTATTTATAATCTCGAAATTTCAAGGCAGATTCAAAATAATTTCAAATAACTTTAGATTAGTTTAAAATCTAATAAAATTTGAAATCCCCACGTCTGAAAGAAAAATCCGATTTTTTTGCATATTACGGTGAGGCTCGGAATTGTTTTGTTTACAATGAAACTTTGTTCCTGATAACAAAAACTGTGAGAATATTTTCAGTGGAACCTTGTTCCTCATAACAAAAACCGCCAGAATATTTCCTTGTAACATTTGCTGGTACAAATCAAGACATCAGAGTAATAATTTTCTTTTTCTGTACGATTGTGGTTGTAAAGACTTGTGATGTTTAATGCATGGACTTAGGCCTTTTCTCAAAAAAAGTAAGTGTACCTGTTTTCTGAAAAAAAAAAGAGTAAATGTACATGCCGCAACTGGCAAGAGGGTGTGCCTATGCGCAGTGGGCCCAGTTTGTTGGGAAGATAGGAAGTGTAATAATTTTCTGAAACTGATTGCAAAGAATACGTGTGGTCGTGGAGACCAGTGCCGTTATTGCAACAAAGTGCGAGTTATGTGAAATTTACCCTCATTTCTCCCCGTAGAGGTACAAACTAGGGTAAAGCCAGAAAGCAGTAAAACTCGAGAGTACCTAGTAAAAACTCGAGACGAGTCAAAAAGAGACCCAGCCCAGCAAATTACTATAAACTCGCGGACAATTAAGTCGGAGCGTTCGAAGTGCCCTATGGGCCAGGCTAAGCAGGCCGCCGACATTGAACACGAGGTTTGTTTTTTCCGTTTGAAGCAAAAGGGAAACCCGATGGCGAACGCAAGGAAAAGCAGGGCACGTGAAGGCCCATATGCGTGCGTGCTCCGCCCACGGACGGCATCGCCGTCCATGGCGCACGGCGGCCGGAGCAGAGCAGACCGTACCTGCTTCTTCTGCCTCGCGACGTTCCAGATCCTCCAGCACAGGTTCTCCAGCCGGTTGTTCCGCTCCTGGCTGTTCCGCATCGCCACCACCTGCAATCATCAAGCCCGTCTTGTTCGTCAGCCATCGTCCTCCACGGCGACGGCGATCAAGCGACCGCGATCGGTTGATTAAGCTTGGCTGGACTGGGCGGCCATGGTGGGTCGATGTTTACTCACCTTTGTCCATGTCTTGTGGAGGGCCTGGTCGTCGAAGCTCCGGACGACCTCCTCCACGAAGTACCTGGTGGGGTTGTAGGCGGCGCTGGACTCCTCCGACGCGAGCGCCGGCGCTGGCTCCAGCGGCGGCAGCGACACCCCTTGCACCCGCAGCTTCGACCCGGCGTCGAGGATCGCCTCCAGGTACCCGTTGATCCACTCGTTCCCCACCGCCATCTCGGCTCTCCCTCGAGCTAGCTAGCTACTCTGCTGCCCCTTCACTGAAAATCCCGGCCTGACAACGATCGGCTTATATACGTGTGCGCCCGGGCGCTCGTGTGGCGCGCTTTCACGGTGTCGAGGTGTGGTGCAGGGGAAAGATGGACATGGAGGAAGCCGGGTGCTATATCCTCCAACGGCGCAGCATATTTCTTTTCGGTGCTTTTCTTGAACTACAGTATATTGGAGTATTTTGTAATATTTTGCTTTGTTTTGTTTTTGTGATGATGGGTGTGGGATTCTACGGCGGTTATGCGTCGATCTATCTCGTTGGAGCGATGGGAGGAGAGGAATAAAGCGAAAAGAAAAAGAGGAGATATATGCCTCTGCCTAGTGGCTGGCTAGGTATGATATGGCCCGGCGAGTGGCGACCGCGACGGCGTTTGGGCAACGCTGCGTGCATGCCGTTGGCACACGTATCGACGACGCGATATGCCTCAGCATATGCCTTTCTGTTCCGCTTTGCCGATATCGTTCCTTTCCTCCTAGTTTTTTTTTTCAGTTTTGTTCCATATTTTGGTCGACAAGTTGTACCGGCCACCTGGACAGTTGTACGATCTTTTCACAAGTCGGCGTATCGTTTTGTTTGGTGTGAGAAGAAGCTGCCAGTTCTGTGTGATGTGTGTCAGGAGGGTGATTAATTATTACACGGTCTCGTTTGTGCTAAGCGGCAAAATTATTGTTGGTTTGAAAGCGATGTGGTGTGTACTGTCATGGCGCCACAGTAGATAGATTCCCAGGAGAGACTGTTGTGTGATGGCTGACACATGATCAAAGGTGTTGTCAACCGTAGGTTCGACACCTTGATTGTTGTTAATCATACAGAAGGAAACTTCTAGTCTATAGGAAAGATAAGCCCTGACAAGTGACAACACACGGAGTCCACTGGCTCCCAAAACTAGGCCAATCCAATCCGTTGGAAGAGAATTATGCAATCCATGGACACAGAGTATTTGTCTCTTGCCAACTTCTCTCCCCTGGCCCCCTCCGCCTATTTTGAATTTCCCCCTCCCGCCTTCCATGACATTAATCTATTAATCTCCCGCAATCTTAAATAGAGATGTCAGTATTATTCATGGATTCTGGTATCTGTGCATATTCGACCCCTGCAGTGAAAGAATAGAAAAGGTCAACCTAAATGGCTAGATCAGAGATGGATGACACAGAAGCATCGACAAGTTTCAAAACTTACAAATCATTATGTGTCGCCTATCTCCAATCCGACGGTTCGACTTGATTATGCCTATTCTTTCATAATAAACATTGTTCCTTTAGTAGTTGACCCCATTGGGCAAGGGTTTGGAGGACCATTTTTAGTCATGTTTTCTTTGTGGGGTTTGAAGGATCACATTTGCACATGATTTTTCCGTGAGTGGTACCCACAAACTCATGGGTTGGGCATGGGTTCATAGTTGCTCCATGGATACTCGTTTGGATACCCATCCAACAAGCGAGACCCACATGACATACAATAATTCGGCTCAACCTTGGGTGGCGTCCCTTTTGGGTCTTTTTTTGCGCACCAGGAGCTGCCTCCTTGGGCTAAGCCAAGAGGGAATTTTCTCCTAAATAATATTTTGGAAGTTTTCGGAACCATTTGGAATCTTTTAAAACTTTCCATATATAGACGTGAAACTTTTTAAGATATGTTATACCTTTCCAGAATTCCTGAAACGCTTCTAGGACCATTTGGAACACTTCCGGATCCATCTGAAACTCTTTCGGTGCTCATTCTCTCAAACTTTAGTTCTCATCGTAATTACTATCCATTAAGTGTGTGACCATTCAGGTTTGAAAATAAAGCGGACATAAGGTGAAACACTTTCTAGTCAATAGTTAACAGTGGGATCTGGATGCCCTTAATAACTCCCGCATATTCCAGAAGTATTCAGCGAACCATTTGTTTACGAATACAATTCCCTTGGCTTCACGATAGTTACAAAACCTGAATTGCGATATTACCGGTCCTCGTGGTTAATACTCTGATCACTATACCGGTTAACCTCGTTATCGGTCCTCCCAAGGGTCTATGGGAGCGCTGCCGCTTGCCGCATCGGAGGCCGCACCCCTATCGTCCAATTTAGATCCGATCGCAAAATACATACTCCCTCCGCCCGGAAATACTTGTCGTTCAAATGGATGTATCTAGCACTGAAATATGCCTACATGCGTCCATTTGAGCGACAAGTATTTTCGGGCGGAGGTAGTATATTGGAGCAGCCAACACAGAAAGGAACCCGGAAGAATCTTAAATAGAGTGAACGTCTGCCTAGAAACATTTCAAACACACAGGCACAACCATGTCTTCGATTTAAAAAGAACAGCCCGTAGGAGCGTGCGCCACATCGCGATCCTTGGTCGCACGCTCCCGAGCCGCCTGCTTTGTCCGGAGCTTGGTGCGGAGTGCCGCCTCATAGGCCACAGGATCCGAGTCGCCTACTGATACGTCTTCATTGTATCTATAATTTTTGATTGTTTCATGCTATTATATTATCAATCTTGGATGTTTTATATGCATTAATATACTATTTTATATTATTTTTGGGACTAACCTATTAACCTAGAGCCTAGTGTCAGTTTCTATTTTTTTCTTGTTTCTGAGTTTTACAGAAAAGGAATATCAAACGGAGTCCAAATGAGCTAAAACTTTACGCCGATTTTTTATGGACCATAAGAAGCCTATACAAATTGCCTAGATTGTCCTATTTTTTAGAAGTTTTGTAGTTACAGAAGTATACGAAGTTTCAGATTACTTCAGACTGTTCTGTTTTTAACAGATTCTGTTTTCATTGTGTTGTTTGCTTATTTTGATGAATCTATGGGTAGTATCGGAGGGTATGAACCATAGAGAAGTTGGAATACAGTAGATGTAACACCAATATAAATTTAGAGTGAGTTCACAACAGTACCTAAGTGGTGATTTATTTTCTTATACTAACGGATCTCACGAATTTTCTGTTGAGTTTTGTGTTGTGAAGTTTTCAAGTTTTGAGTAAAGTTTTGATGGACTACGGAATAAGGAGTGGTAAGAGCCTAAGCTTGGGGGTGCCCATGGCACCCCAAGATAATATTCAAGGACAACCAAGAGTCTAAGCTTGGGGATGCCCGGGATGGCATCCCCTCTTTCGTCTTCGTTCATCGGTAACCTTACTTGGAGTTATATTTTTATTCACCACATGATATGTATTCTGCTTGGAGCGTCATTTTCTTTTATTTTGTTTTGCTTGCTGTTTGAATAATATTCCAAGATCTGAAATTGTTAAATGTTAGAGAGTCTTCACATAGTTACATAATTATTCGACTACTCATTGATCTTCACTTATATCTTTTGGAGTAGTTTGTTAGTTGCTCTAGTGCTTCACTTATATCTTTTTAGAGCACGACGGTGGTTTTATTTTGAAAAAATTGTTGAACACTCATGCTTCACTTATACTCCCTTCGTCCAGGAAAAGTTGTCCCCGGCACAGTGTATTTACTTTTTTACAAAAAAACCCTCAGAGTTTTAAACCCATCACGAATAACTCCATCTTCTTCCTTCGTGCTCCCCCGTCACCCGCGCCTCGCAGCCATCGTCGGCTTCCCACCTGCGCCGCCGCCCGCCTGGACCTGCGTCGCGACCAACACCAGCGCCGCCCAGCACGCGACCAACACCAGCGCTGCCGCCCGCCTGGACGTGCGCCGAGGCTTCCCACCTGTGGCGCCCGCCTCGAGCTGCGTCGCCGGCCCCGTTGAATCTAGCCGCACGCGGTCGCCCACCAGCGCCGTCTGCGGTCGCCCACCTGCGCAACTAGCTTCGCCGCCCACGGCCACAAACCTGCGCCTCCAACTTTGTCCGCTTCGGTCGCCGGCACCGTGGACAATTCCGGCCACTCCCGCCTCTGATGTTGCTACTGCTGGTGGGCGACGCCGACGTGGACCCCTGATGATGCTTCTTCCCTTTCCCTTGCCTCGACTCTGCTTGTACTGGTGCTGGTGAGTCTGCCCCGCCCACCTCTACTACTGCTGCTGTTCAACTAGTGGTGTGAGTCTGAAGATTATTGTTGTGTCTGGAGAACCTGCAAAGATAATTCCTGAGCCTGCAAGATAATTGCTGAATTGAGTTGAGGTTAGTTGAGTTGAGTTGTCATGCTGAAATGGTGCAATGTTGATACAAAAAAAATTCAGTTAACTATTTAACACAAGTTAACTGCATTCAGATCTCTTGATGCTCAAAACCTGTCAATTTCTGTCAGCTTTTGATCTGTCAAGTTGATATTCAGTCAAGTTGATGTCAAACTTCACACATAAAGTTGATAATCATTGATGAGGACATGACTACCTTGGATACGACCAAAAATATTGCATACACGCATATTTGTGAGGTGTTTTTTAATGCAAACTATGCAATAATTTATTTATGTCATCCAGGACAAAAATACTTCACAAACTTTTGTGTCATGTCAAATTGTAGGTGTATTGGATATTTGTACAATCCACATATGAAGATAAAGGGAAAAGAGAAGTTTAGGTGCTGTTCAAAAAGTCCTCTCACGTTACTTTTGGGCAAAGAGAAGATAGAGTCCAAGTCTCTCATGTTCTGGATTCAGATTCGGACTGCACAAACATACCTGACTCAAAACGCCAAGAACTCTTTCATACGGACTCCGAATTGGTGATTCTTTTTATGTTGGAAACTAGATTTTGTCCACTTTCCAACCCAATTGGATTCACCTTCAAATTCGTTCGGAGCGTTGAGTTATCGACGAAACAATCTAACGCTGCAGCAGAATCCGAGTCAAACTACAAGTCCAAAGGTGTTGCATCACCTCCACTTGGGCCCATGAGCCGTCTACGACCTAGGGTTAGTTTTAGGCTACCTTGGGACGTCCTCCCACCTCCTTGGCCGCCACCCCTTGCTCCTATATAAGTAGATCCATCTAGTAGCCTTTTCCTTGGGATTTGTTTAGATTAAAAGTTAGCCATTGCCAATTCGTATACTTCGTTTGTGTCCAACGACCAGATCAAGACCGCTTTCGGATCCCCACCTTTACCAATACTTCATCTATATTCGCAATATTCGGATTGCATTATCATATTCTTGCTTGTTCTTCGATTTCGTGCAGGTATAGACCTTCGTGGTCAGGTTGATCGTGTTTCCAGCATCGTCAGTAACCTCAGGAGATTGGTTTAGCGATTGCTAAGGCGCAACATCGTGCACGTTTGTAGTCAGATCGTCAAAGTCGGCTCCACCAAATCGCTAGTTATCATCTCATCGAAAGATCAGGACACCCCGCCGCTATCAATCATAATATTTAAAACTTAACAAGGTTCAGTAACAATTGAAACAACAACTTTAAAAACAGAGAGACAAGATGTAGGGTTTTTAGCTGCTGCCACAACACAAAGTCTATAGATGCTGAAGTTGTCAATATAAAATCATTCAGAGTAGATGATGCAAGCAATCAACATTCAGTTTTGACCAAAACAGAGATGTAAAAGATGTTACCCCACACATTCAGTGTCATACAATTACAGAGATGTTAGTCCAACACACATAACAACACCATATTCAGTGTCATACAATTACAGAGATGTACAGTTGTCAGCATTAAATCATTCAAAAAATTTCTGTCAAAATTTTCAGTCAAGCACAACTGATCATGTAACTTGAGAAGATTACTCCAGATTTTGGAAATAATAAATTACTCCAGATTCTGTCAATTACTTGTGTCAATTAATCATGTCAATGAATAATTATTGGAGTAGATCAAAATCAGTCATTATAATGTTTGATGCGAGCATCAACAATTAGTTCTGATGCAGATCAAGAAGTACAGGAACCAGAGAGTGAAGAAGCAGATCAACAACAGGAGAAATAGCAGCAGTAGATCAAGAAGTACAATAGATCAATAGTGGTAACTGAATTATCAACACTTCTCTATACTGCATAAACATTCTGTGTTTGATCAAATGATTGTCAAGATTTATGCAAATGAAGATCACAGTAAGATAGCAGTATTGATGTACTCTGAAATTCAGTATTGGTAGAGATGCTACTATGGTTCATTTATCTGTCATAGTTGTCCCTGCCATTTGTTGTTGGTCCCTTGATGGCCAACAGTAGAAGAGCGAAACATGCATGCTTGACAAAAAAGAGAGCATAAAGTGAACATTCTGCTCTGATGCTCTATTTAACTTTTGATGAATGAAAGCATTAAGCCTAGGGAACAATTTTGTTTTTTCTATTTGCATTACAGTGAAGTTTAAGTGAATCTACAATGGTATTGTTTTCACTTAGCAGAGCCATTAAGAACAAGCTCAACACGGTGACGCTATGGATTTGAACTTGATGCTGGAGGAGGACGATGAAGCTCAACAAGAAAAACAAGCTCAACAAGGTGACGCTATGGATTTGAACTTGATGCCGGAGGAGGAGGATGAAGCTCAACAAGGTGACGCTATGTATTTGAACTTGATGCCAGAGGAGGAGGATGAAGCTCAACAAGAAGAACAAGCTCAACAAGGTGACGCTATGGATTTGAACTTGATGCTGGAGGAGGAGGATGAAGCTCAACAAGAAGAACAATCTCAACAAGGTGACGCTGTGGATTTGAACTTGATGCCGGAGGAGGAGGAGGATGAAGCTCAACAAGAAGAACAAGCTCAAAAAGGTGACGCTGTGGATTTGAACTTGATGCCGGAGGAGGAGAATGAAGCTCAACAAGGTGACGCTATGGATTTGAACTTGATCCCGGAAGAGGAGGATGAAGACATTGAATTGAATTAGTTTCTAAAAGAGGAAGAAGCTCAAGAGGCACAAGAAGATGCAGAAGTGGAAGAAGCTCAAGAGGCACAAGAAGATGCAGAAGTGGATGAAGCTCAAGAGGCACAAGAAGATGCAGAAGTGTAAGAAGCTCAAGAAGCACAAGAAGATGCAAAAGTGGAAGAAGCTCAAGAAGCTGATGCACATGGCAATCCAAGAGGGAAGGACATGACAGACAAGGAGAGATATGGTGTTTACTTTGCTCTGCAAGTAATCGAGCTTAGAGATGGACAGGTTCACCTGTATGACAGGATGCTCATTGCGACTATGCTGAATGTTCACCTGCGAACAGTTACAAGAATATGGAATCTAGCCAAAGGAAAACTCGCAGCAGGACAAGAAGTTGATGTTTCAAGCAAGAAGAACAACAATGGTAGGAAGAGGAAAGAACTAGATCTGTCGAGAACAGCCACAATCCCTTTGAATAAAAGAAGAACAATCCGTTCTCTCGCAAGGTGTTTAGGTGTGCCCCGATCAACCCTACATGACAGATTTCAGTTGCAAGAGTTGAAACGCATCACGAGCACCATCAAAACCCACCCTCAAGCCACAGAACAAGATAGCGAGACTAAAGTTCTGCCTATCCATGATGGATGAAAGATGGATATCAAGTCCTTGGCCTAGTTTCAAGCCAATGAAAAATATGGTCCACATCGATGATAAATGGTATGACATGACCCGAGTGAAGAGTAGCTACTACGTACTGCCTGGAGAAGAAGAACCAAATCGAACTGTGCACAATACTCATAGCATTGGGAAGGTAATGTTTCTAACAGCTGTGGCCAAACCTCGCTACAATTAGATGGGGAGATGACATTTGATGGAAAGCTTGGCATTTGGCCATTCGTGGTAAGACCGAGGCACAACGAACAAGCCACAACAGAGATAGGGGGACAATAGAGTTGAGGCCGGTCAAAAGTACTAGACCTGTGTGCAGAGATTACCTGATCAATAATGTAATCCTTGCTATTCAAGACAAATGGCCTCACAGTGACGAGGACACAACGATCTTCACTCAACAAGATAATGCAACACCGCATGTCCTCCCTAATGATGCTGGTTTTCTAGAAGCTGTGGCATAGACAGATCTGGATATTCGACTATTGCAACAACCACCGAACAGTCCTAAGCTCAATGTGTTAGATCTTTGTTTCCACTGCTCCCTCCAATCCCTAACCGACTGCAGAGCACCTATGAATATCTAGGAATTGGTACAGGGTGTAGAGGAGTTTGAGAACTACGATGCCCATAAGCTGTTCAAAAGCTTTATGACGTTGCAAGCAGTGATGGTCAAAGTGATGAAAGATCAAGGAGGAAACAACTACAAGATGCCACATCTGCATAAGGAACGTCTACAGAATGCTGGAGAGGAAATAATAGGTGTATATTGCAGTCCTGAGCTAATTACTGACACCAAGGCCATTATAGAACAAGGAAATGAGTAGATAGAGAAAGGAAAAAAGAAAGGGAAAGGGAAAAGAATGGATAGGAGTATGTGATGTGTCATGTGTATGTCTTGTGTCATGTGTATGTATTATGTCATGTGTTCAATGAGAAAGGATAGGAAAAGAAAGGATAGGAGTATTTGGATTTATTTGATTTATTTGTATTTATTTGGATTATTTGGATTTATTTGATTTTATTTGATTTATTTGGATTTATTTGATTTATTTGGATTTATACACCATTTGTCCAATTGCAAACATGCCTAAAGTTTCCAATTGTCCAATTTCAGTCATTCATTTTGAGATTTTGGAAATTGGATAACTCAAGTTAACTGAATTAAATCTTGTTACTGTCAACCATGCAGCAAAGAGTACCAACATCTTCTTTTAATCTCTCAGAATAGATCAGTATTGTACTCCCAAACTGGAAACTAAATTACAATAACAATAAGTTCAGTTTTCATGTACTACTTCTGCCATAAATTCAGTTTTCAAGATTCTACACTAAATATTCAGTTTACAAGATTCTACACTAAATATACAGTGTCATCCTAGTTACATTTTGATTTTTGCTGGCAATTCGATGGATGGCTCGCTCACCTATTTGGACCACAGGGAACAACTTCTATCTATACATGGTCATGCAACAGAACAACTGAGAGAGGGAGCTGAAATCAGTGCAAGAGCAGCACAGGTGAGTGCAAGAGTAACAAAGTCAGGACATGGTGATATACTCCCATCTTTAGATAAATACAGTAACAAAGTCAAGAATATGTTGAGCCATCAGTCAATCTATGTAAATGCATATTCCAGCATGGTCATATAGCAGCAGAACTTAAATGATTCCTAGATGCACAAGTAGCCATTTTGTTTAAAACTTAACAAGGTTCAGTAACAATTGAAACAACAGTTTTAGAAAACAGAGAGACAAGATGTAGGGTTTTTACCTGCTGCCACAACCATCGGTGGGACAACGGCGCCATCAATGTGAATTGGTCGACGACGTAACCTTTAGCAACAACAACTACTGTCAAAAATAATTCAGTGAATACAATAATCTTCTTCTACTCTTACTACTCCTGTCAATATTGGCATTGGGGGCATAACCTTTAGTTAACAACAACTACTCCCAACTCTGAATTTTGACAGTAAGCATAAGAATGAAAATTCAGTGAGTAATTTAGATTATAGAATATGAATAAGAACAAAGGCTTGAGGATGTTCCTCTGAATTTTGCTGTGTCATGTTTCTTTAAGGAATGGCCAAGCAACAAAAGAACTGAGAGAGGGAGTATATGACTTCTCTCAATAAAATTCAATTAAATTATGGAGCTGAATCTGACCTCCAGCTCTACAAACTGAAAATTATGGAGCTGAAAATTATACAGGCTGTCTCATACAATAAACTTCAGTGAAATTTTACAAACTGAAAATTATGGAACTCGTTCTGATTTCCAATTCAGACTCTAGACACCACAGGCACCAAAATTGAGCAGGGAGCAGCGAGACCATTACATTTAGCTAGACAAGATTTCATAGGAGAGAACCTGTAGGGGTGTGTGCTCTGCACGTACCCTATGAAGAGAAGAGAGCCGCCTTCATATCCGCCGGAAAAGGAAAGGTGAGATTTTGCTCTTCCCAATTTGAAATTTTGCTGGCGGCTCCAACACCTACATCAAGGCGCTGGTGGAGGCCGACGGCGCCTTCCGCGCCGCCCACGACTACCTCTTCCTCCGGCTGGACACCGCGTCGGGGATGCTGGAGTGGTACACATTCGGCCTCGTAGCGGGCAGGGATGGGGAAAGGTGAGTATTTTAGGAAACAAATCAACGGGTAGGGATGGAGGGAGCGGTGGAGCTGCGGGTCGCGGCGTGGTGGAGCTGCGTGGCATCACCGATGGCGCGGGGGAGCTGCACAAGCGGAGCTGTCGAAGGGGATGATGGACTGCGGGTTTGGTCGGAGTTTCTTCGAGGTTTTTTTGCAAAAATGTCATGGGGTCAACTTTTCACGGACGGAGGGAGTATTATTTTGAGAGTCTTTAAACAACATGGTAATTTGCTTTGGTTATGAATTTAGTCCTAATATGATGGGCATTCAAAAGGGATATAATAAAAACATTCATATAAAGTGCATTTAATACTATGAGAAGTTTGATTCCTTATGATTGTTTTGAGATATGAGGATGGTGATATTAGAGTCATGCTAGTGAGTAATTGTGGATTGTAGAAATACTTGCGTTAAAAGTTTGTGATTCCCATAGCAGGCACGTATGGTGAATTGTTATGTGATGAAGTCGAAGCATGATTTATTTATTGATTGTCTTCCTTATGAGTGGCGGTCGGGGACGAGCGATGGTTTTTTCCTCCCAATCTATCCCCCTAGGAGCATGCGCGTAGTGCTTTGTTTCGATGACTAATAGATTTTTGCAATAAGTATCTGAGTTCTTTATGAGTAATGTTGAGTCCATGGATTATACGCACTCTCACCCTTCCACCATTGCTAGCCTCTATAGTACCGCGCAACTTTTTGCCGGTACCATACACCCACCATATACCTTCCTCAAAACAGCCACCATACCTACCTATTATGGCATTTCCATAGCCATTCCGAGATATATTGCCATGCAACTTTCCACCGTTCCATTAATTATGACACGCTCCATCATTGTCATATTGCTTTGCATGATCATGTAGTTGACATCATATTTGTGGCAAAGCCACCTTTCATAATTCTTTCATACATGTCACTCTTGAGTCATTTCACATCTCCGTACACCACCGGAGGCATTCATATAGAGTCATATTTTGTTCTAAGTATCGAGTTGTAATTCTTGAGTTGTAAGTAAATAAAAGTGTGATGATCATCATTATTAGAGCATTGTCCCATGTGAGGAAAGGATGATGGAGACTATGATTCCCCCACAAGTCGGGATGAGACTCCATACAAAAAAAGAGGCCAAAGAGCCCACAAAAAATGAGAGAAAGGAGAGAAGGGGCAATGTTACTATCCTTTTTCCACACTTGTGCTTCAAAGTAGCACCATGATCTTCATGATAGAGAGTCTCCTATGTTGTCACTTTCATATACTAGTGGGAGTTTTTCATTATAGAACTTGGCTTGTATATTCCAATGATGGGTTCCTCAAATTGCCCTAGGTCTTCGTGAGCAAGCGAGTTGGATGCACACCCACTTAGTTTTCTTTTGAGATTTCATAAACTTATAGCTCTAGTGCATCTGTTGCATGGCAATCCCTACTCACTCACATTGATATATATTGATGGGCATCTCCATAGCCCGTTGATACGCCTAGTTGATGTGAGACTATCTCCTCTTTTTTGTCTTCTTCACAACCACCATATTCTATTCCACCTATAGTGCTATGTCCATGGCTCACGCTCATGTATTGCGTGAAAGTTGAAAAGGTTTGAGAACACCAAAAGTATGAAACAATTGCTTGGATTTTCATTGAGGTTGTGCATGATTTGAATACTTTGTGTGATGAAGATGGAGCATAGCCAGACTATATGATTTTGTAGGGATAAACTTTCTTTGGCCATGTTATTTTGAGAAGACATAATTGCTTTATTAGTATGCTTGAAGTATTATCGTTTTTATGTCAATATTAAACTTTTTTTGAATATTATGGATCTGAACATTCATGTCACAATAAAAAAATTACATGGATGAATATGTTAGGTAGCATTCCACATCAAAAATTATGTTTTTATCATTTACCTACTCGAGGACGAGCAGGAATTAAGCCTGGGGATGCTTGATACGTCTCCAACGTATCTATAATTTGTGATTGTTCCATGCTATTATATTATCAATCTTGGATGTTTTATATGCATTAATATGCTATTTTATATTATTTTTGGGACTAACCTATTAACCTAGAGCCCAGTGCGAGTTTCTGTTTTTTCCTTGTTTTTTGAGTTATACAGAAAAGGAATACCAAACGAAGTCCAAATGAGCTGAAACTTTACGGCAATTTTTTATGGACCAGAAGAAGCCCGCGAAGTATTGGAGATGGACCAGGGGAGCCACGGGGCATCCACAAGGGTGGAGGGCGCCCCCTAGGGTGCGCCCCGTGCATTGTCGTCGCCTCGTGGACCCCCCCCTCGACTTGCCCCCAACGCCAAAAATTCCTATAAATAGAGAAAACCCCAGAAATAAACCTAGATCGGAAGTTCCACCGCCACAAGCCTCTGTAGCCACGAAAAACCAATCGGGAGCCCGTCCCGGCACCCCGCCGGCGGGGGAAAGCATCACCAGTGGCCATCTTCATCATCCCGCCGCTCTCCATGACAAGAAGGGAGTAGTTCACCCTCGGGGCTGAGGGTATATACCAGTAGCTATGTGTTTGATCTCTCTCTATCATGTTCTTGATTTGGCACGATCTTGATGTACCACGAGCTTTGCTACTATCACTACCGCAGGATGGTCCAAACGCGACAATCAAATCAGAGACCCTTCGACGAAACTGTGTGCGATGCAATAATCGCAAACGGTGGTGTAAAAACCCATCAAAAAGGTGCAATACTTTTGCGATAGCGGCGACATCAAACACGGTTCATATTAGATTTGCGTGTGCGATGAGTGGCAAACGGTTAATCAAGAAGAACTGTTTGTGATGATGCAGAACAACAGAAACAGGCAGCCAGATGAGGGTGTGTGCGATATACGGCATACAGTTGACTAGGATGAACTGTGTGTGATTAGGCAACACAATGGAAACGGTTTGACTGAACAAGATGTGTGTGATACGCGGCAAACAGGTGCGTAATCAGAAATGTGTGCGAAGTCCAATAATAACACAGACGATTGCTGCTAATAAGCCGTGTGATTTGCTCTGTCTACAGAAGAATAACATGTATATATATAACTGAAATAAACATCTAATTACATAAGTGACTATACAAATCATTTGCACACACCTCAATAAATTGCATGCATTCTAAAGTAGCAGAAACGATCGTCTACTCATCTACTTCTTGTGACGCTCCCGCCACTGCTCTGTGGCTCGATCCCTCGTTGGAGCAGGAACAAGACACTTCCTCATGTCAATGATCCACCTGTACATCTCGTAGCTTGTGTACGCGTCCTTGGCCGCGTACTTGACGTGTTGTTCATCCAGTCTCTCATGACAAACATTGTGCCAGGCGATCTTGTCCTTCTTGCTCTCATCCTTCATCCTCATGTAGTAGGGGTCGATGATGGCCGAGGCGAGGTCAACCAGGGAGTTCAGTTTGTTGTTGTCGCTGCCCCAGACCTTGTAGTGGTGCTAGATGTTGACAAGATTCGGGCATTTCAAGCCCGAAACCTTGAGCGCTTTTAATCGTTGGTAGTGTCCACCGTAGCGAAATTGTAGTCGGAGCTGTTGATAAACCTGGAGAAACGCTCACAAGGCCTTGTGGCCAGGTGGTAGTGGTAGACGAGGACGTCATCTTGCATGCACAACTAGGCGACAACAACCTTTTGATCGTGCCCGGTATGATCGATGGTGTACTCGAGGTCGAAGCCGACCACTTGGTACTTGTCCTCGGCAAGGAACTGCTCCATAGTTTGGATGGAGCTCTCCACAGAGACCGGATCGTTCGTGTACACCACCGAGAGGGCCTTCCCCCTCACGTGGGTGTCCACTACGTGATGCGTGGTGAACTGCCCGCCGTTGTCGTCGTCGGCCGCTGGGAGCGCCATTGGAGCCACAGGGAGCGCCATTGGAACCGCTGGATGTCCTCTCTGTATGTGTCGTCATAGGTGTGCTTATTGTGTCGTGTGACGCAAGAGATGCAGGTAAATGGCCGCAGGAAGCCGGGCGGCCTGGATTCTCAGCGCATCCGCATGGCAGTTTTTCAGCGGGTAACTGCATCGTCACGCCGCGCCCGGCACAACCGCATGCACACGAAATTGCGTGATCGTGCGCCGGCCCCAAACACTGGCAGCGCACGTGGAGGGACGAGGGCAGAGCACCCGGAGGGACGCGAGAGCAGAGCGCGCACGGCAGGACGCGAGCAGAGCGCGCCGCGGCTGCCTCAAGCGCAAGCAACCACACGCATAGAGCAGTTGAACACGCAGGAAATGGTCGCCTACAAGCCGGCCGACAGTTGCGTCGCTGCGTAGAGAGCGGCCGTGTGCTACTACCTCCATATTGGTCTATAGTCCCCTTTATATTCTGTGCCATTCTTTGCCCTTAAATTTAACCAACAAAATGTTAATGCATGCTATAAAAATTATATAATTGGAAACTATGTTCAAATACAAATCCAACTATATAATCTTTGGCGACATGCATTCGTATTTTATTAGTTAAATCCTACTTAAAAACCAGGATGGGGGTATAGTAGGTAATTAAACTGCAAAAGTTTTTTGTATTAACCATATGTGTATGTGGCCTTTCGTCCTCCTCTCGCACGTCTTGTCACCCCGCTGCCGCAGACGGCTTACAGCGCAAGCTTGCGCAGCGCGCGGGGGCGTTCTTTTGGCCAAACGATGGCTCGAAGTGGCGCCAATGAATCGTCGGTGAGCCCGTTCCCGCACAACCTCGCAGGTTCCCGCGCAAGCTTCCCGCCCGACTCAGTGAAATGCCTCAAAATCCCAATGCTTACCGGCCTGCTATACAAACCCTCCGGCCGACGAGTCTTGCGTCGCATTTCCCCTCCTTCCCTGTAGCTTACCTCGTCTGCTTCTCCCAAAATCGCCAATGGCACCAGTCTGTCGTCGTCGCTCAGCCACTCCGCCATCATCAGAGGACAGCTCCAGCTAGGAGGCTACACCACGGCGACGGCGCAGTCCCCGGCTTAGTGTAGTGCGCGTGGCGTCCTGTTGGGTGTGCGCGGAACACCCACCACACGCTCCGCCGCCGTTGCCCGTCGGCAGCTGTTGCTGGCCGCCGTTGCTGCCACACCACCGTCGAAAGCCAGGGCCATCGCCCGCTCCGCCGTTGCGGCCCAAAGGTGGGAGGTGGCCATCGTGGTCGCCACCCCACTGCCGGCCATCGCCTGCTCTGCCACCGTAGCCCGAAGGCAGGAGGTGGTGGTCGTGGCCGCCACCCCATCGTCGGCCGCCGTGGCTGCCAGCCCACCATCGACCGCCGGGGTCATCACCCGCTCCGTCACCGCTACCCGAAGGCGGGAGGCGGAGGTGGAGGCCCGCACGTGTGTCAGCGACCTTGCGCACTACACCGACTTCCTGCGGGAGGAGGAGGAGTGCCTCGTCGAGCACACAAAGAGCCTTACCGCCGCCGTGGCCGTGGCACACGCCGCCTTAGAGTTGAGGAATCAGGAGATCTACAAGGAGAACCACCACTTCGAGAGGGGTCGTCTAGAGCGGCAGAGAGCGTTCGAGGTGAGCGTCGCTGAAGCTGCAGCGGCGGCAGGCACCGTATTGCAGTTGTCCAGCTCGTCGGTAGGATCCTCCTCCTCTGCCTCTTACTGAGTGCGCTCGGCAGAGGAGAGGCTACCGGAAGTAGTACAAAGCCCCTCCGTAGTAGTAGTATTTAGGGGCTATTTTGTTCAGTTCATCTGACTATAGATGTGGTGGAACTGTACAACGTACTTAAAATTAGCTAGTATATATAGTTGAACTAGCTATTTCAGTACGTGGTTGGCAACAATTGGGGAAACGTTTGGTCGGTTCAGCTGTCGAGTTGAACTATTTGTATAAAGAACGACTGCTTAATCTATGAATGAAATCTATGCTTAATTACTGAATTTTAGTTGCAAAAATGAGATAGTGCTAGTGATTTTTAGTTGCATATTTTTACAAATCACAGTGTTACAAGGATTGACAAATGACAATGTTACTAGATCAACAAATGTCAATCTTTCTAGTTTGACAAATGGCAACATACCAATATGACAGATGCAAATCTTACCAAATTGTTAGTACGTGGTTGCACATGGGTCATCCAAAGCAATCGTTTGCGTTGAAGGGATGCACAAATCCTGCGCTGCGAATTTTTCCTTGACTTAAAGGGGAATACCATAGTTCTCACTTTGCATACGGGTGTTCTATCTAAAACGTTTGCGATCAAGAGCTTTAGAAATCCTGCTCGGCACATTTTCCCTTGGCTTCCTGGGGAAGCTGTCGGTTTGCATGTGGGTGTTCTAACTAAAACGTTTGCGATGAGTGTTTTATATTTAAAAACCATTGATGTTTTTTCAAAAGAAAATCGTTTGATAAGTCTGTACATTAAGAGAGAAAAATGCAAGTTCGTTCAAACCATATCTTTCATTCAGTCACACTGCGAATTTATATTCATATGATCGAGAATTCGAGATACAGTATTAAACCCCCAAAAACACTATTTCTGGCGGCGGCGGAGGCGGCGTGCCGCGCCGTCGTTGTCGTCCTTCGGGATGCCGTTGTTGAAGTCTTCAAGGCAACACAGAATGTTCTTCACTTGTAAATCAAACATCATGTCGTCGCGGGATCGACGGGCGGGGAGCAGGAGGACGGCGACTGGCAGCACTGAGAGGTAGAGGTCAACGGCGGCGTCCCATGGCGCTGGGGGGGGGAGCGCATGGGCACGGGCGCGATGGGTCCAGCCAAACGCACGTGGACTGGCGCCGCGGTGGGTGGAGGGGCGCGCACGGGCACGAGCATGGGCGCGGCGGGTGCAGCCAAACGCACGGGGAGCGGCGCCGCGGTGGGTGGAGGGGCGCACATGGGCACATGCACGGGCGGTGGCATGTACACGAGCTCGTGCGGGTCCGCGGAGACCTTGCTGACGCCCGCGGCTTCCAGCTCTACGATAGTGCTTGGCGACCAGCCCGTCAATGCTACGGGGATGGTCGCTGTAGCGACCAGACCTCAAATGGTCTGTGCTGCTGTGCACCAGTGTCATCCCTGGATCAGTAATGCTGACACGCACAGTACAAATGGAGGATTTATAACAGAGTATCAATCACACACTTATTACATCGAATATCTCCAAAGAGATTAAGTATGATAAACATGGCTTAAGGCCATCTAATAACGATAACAGCGGAAGACTTGGAAGATAAGTGAGTCCATCAACTCCAGCGGCATCACTGAGTATAAGACCACGACCTAAGGCACCTTACTCGTCGTCTGAAAAGTCTTCAACATGAAACGTTGCAGCCCGAAAACGGGTCAGCACATAGAATATGCTGGCAATGTAACACATAGAGAGCAATGAACAATAATAATGCTATACTACATGCATATATGGCTGGTGGAAAGCTCTATGGTTACAGTTTTGCGAAAAGCCAATTTTATCCTACTTCAAAGGAATAAATTTTATTTAACTATCATGGTGGTTGTGAAACATTGAGAAGGTACCTCCAACTCAATCCCAATTAAGTGTCATCATTAACCCAACAAAATTAATTGAAGGTAACATGGTGATGAGATTCAAATGATAATCCAGGTACTAGATACTCAAGTTGTCCATAACCGGGGACACGGCTAATCATGATCAGTTTGTACACTCTGCAGAGGTTTGCGCACTTTTCCCCACAAGACTCGATCGCCTCCGCTTGATTCTCGCACTACATGATGTTTGAGAAACGGATGACCGAGACACAGTCTTTCAGAAACAATCACTCTTTACTCTGGATGGACCGGTACACCTACTTTCCCCTACATCTGCTAGTCCACCTCTTCAAGAGATCCTGTAACCTACTCAGCTATGCTAGAGCCCATAATAGCTTGTGGCTGCACACGGAAGTTTCTAGCATGAATAATCTTATGATCCCTTTGAGCCTGGGTGGCGGACCTTATACAAACAGACAACACTGGGTTCTCCAGGTGCCTCAATCCACCCAGATGTGAGTTTTAGTTGCCACCTTAAGTTGAACCATTAATAAACATCTCACATCTGTCATGAATATCTCTCAAACCCAAATCCACGTCTACGAGCATAGCATGGCAATATAATAGCAACGTAGAAGTAACTCCCAAGGGTTTGATAAGAAAAACAGGTAATAGGTACTACCTCAACTACTTCCCAGTACCCACAGTTTAATTAGATCCTAATCATGCAATGTTTGAGGAATAGATCTAATGCAATAAAACTGGGTATGAAAAGTATGATCAAAGTGTTACTTGCCTTGCTGATGATCCGCAAAACCTAACGA
>NC_057805.1:63747954-63755993 GCF_018294505.1 Triticum aestivum
GATGAGTGCGGCGGCGGCGGCGATGAGAGGAAGAGAGAGGGGGTATTTAAAGGGGGGGGGCTAGAGGTAGCTTGGGGGAGGGGGCGGCCGGCGGGTGCCGGACTCGGCGGCGGCGGCGTGGTCCGCTCGGTCTCCAGGGAGGAGACGGGCGCGGGGGTGGGCCGGCGCTCGGCTGGGCTTCGGCCCAGCGGGCGTCACGCGTTTTTTTAAAATAAGATCCGCGGAAAATAATTTACAGAAAAATAAATAAAAATTAGAAAAATGTGAAATAAAATTTCCCCGTCTAGTTAGAAAATCTAGATTAGGGTGAACATTTTTTTTAACACAAAATAAATATTTTGAAAACATGCAATATTTTTAATGCAATAAAAATTGCAAATAAAATCTAAATAAATCCCAATAATGATTTTAACATTTTTCCTCCAGTATTTCACTTATTTTGGAGAAGTCATATTTTCTCCTCTCATTTATTTTTAAAATGAAATATTTTTCCGAAGAGAAAAATAATTAAAACCAAAATCCTCGTCTTATTAATTGATGAAAATCAATTATGAAAATTCAAGAAAATCCCCAACTCTCTCCGAGGGTCCTTGAGTTGCTTAGGATTTATCGAGGATTTGTCAAAATGCGATAAAACATGATATGCAATGATGATCTATGTATAACATACCAAATTGAAAATTTGGGATGTTACAAACCTACCCCCCTTAAGATGAATCTCGCCCTCGAGATTCGGGTTGGCTAGGAAACAGGTGGGAGTGGTCTTTCCGTAGATCTTCCTCTCGCTCCCAGGTGGCTTCATCTTCTGTGTGGTGACTCCACTGAACTTTGCAAAACTTGATAACCTTACTGCGGGTAACTCGGCTGGCATACTCAAGAATCTTAACTGGTTTCTTTTCATAGGTCAAATCACTTTCCAGCTGAATCGCTTCCAGTGGCACAGTATCTCTCAGCGGTATCTCAGCCATCTCTGCGTGGCACTTCTTCAACTGAGAAACATGAAATACATCATGAACTCCAGACAATCCTTCGGGCAATTCCAGCTTGTAAGCAACTTCTCCCATACGCTCCAAAACTCTGTATGGTCCGATAAAACGGGGCGCTAACTTTCCCTTAACTCCAAAGCGCTTCACTCCACGAAGTGGTGATACTCGAAGATACACTCTGTCTCCGATTCCGTGAACGGTCTCCTTTCATTTAGAATCAGCATAACTCTTCTGCCTGGACTGGGCTACCTTGAGCCTATCGCGAATCAACCTCACTTTCTGTTCAGACTCCTTAATCAAATCTGGTCCAAACAACTGACGGTCTCCAACTTCGTCCCATAACAACGGTGTTCTACACCTCCTTCCGTACAAAGCTTCGAAAGGGGCCATCTTCAAACTGGTTTGATAACTATTGTTATAAGAAAACTCTGCATATGGTAAATTGTCGTCCCAACTAGATCCATAATCTAGTGCACATGCTCTCAACATGTCCTCCAAAATCTGGTTGACTCTCTCGGTCTGTCCATCTGTCTGCGGGTGAAAAGCTGTACTAAATTCCAGCCTGGTTCCCAATGTTTCGTGTAACTGCTTCCAAAACTTCGAGGTAAATTGGGTTCCTCTGTCTGATACAATGGTCCTCGGAAATCCATGCAAACATACGATCCTGGTCATGTATATCTTTGCCAACTTGGCACTGGTGTAAGTGGTCTTCACTGGAATGAAATGAGCCACTTTCGTCAATCGGTCGACTACAACCCATATTGAGTCATAGCCTGAACGAGTCCTGGGTAATCCTGTGATAAAATCCATGCCTATTTTATCCCACTTCCATTCGGGTATCGGCAATGGTTGTAGCAATCCTGCTGGCTTCTGATGCTCTGCCTTCACTCTCTGACATACATCACAAACTGCTACATACTCTGCAATATCCTTCTTCATTCCGGTCCACCAGAAAGTATTCTTCAAATCCAAATACATCTTGGTATTCCCTGGGTGAATCGAGTACGGTGAATCATGGGCTTCCTGCAAAATCAACTTCCTGATCTCCGGATCATTTGGCACATATACGCGGTCCTCGAACCATAAGGTATCGTGCTCATCCTCACGAAATCCCTTGGCTTTTCCTTTGCTCATCTTCTCCTTTATCTCTTCAATCTCCTTGTCCGTCTTCTAAGCTTCTCTGATCTTTTCCATCAAGGTAGACTGAATCTCCAATGTCGCTAAATAGCCTCTTGGGACTATCTCCAAACATAGCTCGCGAAGGTCCTCGGCTAACTCCTGAGGTATCTCTCCTGTCATGAGGGTGTTGACATGACTGCGACTCAACGCGTCTGCTACTACGTTAGCCTTTCCTGGGTGATAATGCAATCTCATATCATAATCTTTAATGAGCTCCAACCATCTTCGCTGTCTGAGATTTAACTCCTTCTGCGTGAAAATGTACTTCAAACTCTTGTGATCCGTGTACACCTCACAATGGTTTCCGATGAGAAAATGTCTCCATGTCTTCAATGCATGCACCACGGCTGCTAATTCCAAATCGTGCGTAGCATAATTCTTCTCATGGGGTTTAAGTTGTCGTGAAGCATATGACACAACTCTTCCTTCCTGCATAAGCACTGCTCCAAGTCCTCGACGAGAAGCGTCGCAGTAAACTTCATAGTCCTTGCGTTGATCTGGCAGAATCAACACTGGTGAGGTAACCAATCGTTTCTTCAACTCCTGGAAACTAGCTTCACATTCCTCAGTCCAATTGAATTTGGTGTCCTTCTTCAATAGCTCAGTCATGGGCTTAGCAATCCTTGAGAAATTCTCGATAAATCTCCGGTAGTATCCTGCAAGTCCAAGAAAACTCCGGATTTCTCCAAATGTCGTGGGTGATTCCCAACTTGTCACTGTGTCAACCTTGGCAGGGTCTACTGCTATTCCTTCTCCAGAAATAACATGTCCAAGGAATCCAACTTCCTTCAGCCAAAACTCACACTTGCTGAACTTGGCGTATAACTGATGTTCTCTGAGCTTCTCAAGTACCAATCGCAAATGCTCCTCATGCTCTTCTTCATCCTTGGAAAAGATTAAAATATCATCAATGAACACCACGACGAACTTATCCAAAAACTCCATAAACACTTTGTTCATCAGGTTCATGAAATAGGCAGGTGCGTTAGTCAGTCCAAATGACATAACGGTATACTCATACAATCCATATCTGGTGGTAAACGCCGTCTTGGGTATATCCTGCTCTCGAATCTTTAACTGATGGTATCCTGATCGTAGATCGATCTTGGAAAATACTTTAGCTCCTTGTAGACGGTCAAACAAATCATTGATCATCGGCAGTGGGTACTTGTTTTTGATGGTCACTTCATTCAATCCTCGGTAATCTACAACCATCCTCAGCGATCCATCTTTCTTCTCCACTAGAATTACTGGTGATCCCCAAGGTGACGAACTTGGGCGAATATAGCCTTTATCCAGTAACTCCTTGATCTGCTTCTTAATTTCCTCCAAATCCTTTGCGGGCATCCTGTACGCTCTCTTAGATATTGGCCCTGTGCCTGGCAAAAGTTCAATCAAGAACTCAATGTCTCTATCTGGTGGCATGCCTGGCAACTCTTCTGGAAATACATCCGGATAATCCTTCACCACTGGTACTTCCTCCTGTACAACTCCTGATAAGGAATTTACTTGAGTCCTCTTTTGCATATGTCGGGATACATACTTGATCCTTTTTCCTTCCGGGGTGGTAAGCAAAATTGTCTTGCTGGCACAATCGATGTTTCCTCCATACAACGATAGCCAATCCATTCCCAAAATCACATCCAAACCTTGCGATTCCAAAACAATGAGGTCTGAGGGGAAAACATGCCTACCAATGGCCAATGGTATCTGAAAACATCCTTGGGTGGCCATATACTCTGCTCCTGGCGAGGTCACTAACATAGGGGTTTTGAGAACTTGGGTGGACATCTTAAACTTATTCACGAATCCCCTTGATATGTATGAATGCGATGCACCAGTATCGAAAAGAATAGTTGCAGTAAATGACTTAACCAAAAACTTACCTATTACTGCATCAGGCTGAGCTTCAACCTCCTCCACGCTCACGTGGTTCACATGTCCTTTGTTGAACGGGTTCGGCTTCTTCCCAGAGCTTCCATTGCCATTTCCATTTTGGGCTTCAGGACAATCAGTTGCATAATGTCCAGTCTTCTGGCACTTGAAGCAAGTAATGTGACTTAGATCTCTCTTGGTTGGGGTAGATGGGTTGGTGCGGTTCTGTCCGTTTCCTCCTCCATTCCCATTACCATTCTTGGAGCCATTATGGTTGTGCGAACTACCTCCTCCATGGGTATGCTGAAACTGTCCTCCCGGCTTCGGGATAAATCGTGGTTTCTGCTGGGCTCCAGAATTGTACTTCCCTTGTCCATACTTCCTCTTGCGGTTTTCAATTTGCTGCTGCTTCCCTTCAATCATGAGAGCTCTATCTACCAGCTCCTGGTAGTTGTTGAAGGTTGCTACCATCAACTGCATACTCAATTCATCATTCAGCCCTTCCAAAAATTTCTCCTGCTTGGCAGCATCCGTAGCAACGTCATCTGGTGCATAACGTGCTAGCTTACTGAAATCCTCCACATACTGGCCTACGGTGCGTCCTCCTTGGCGTAGGTTGCGAAACTCACGCTTCTTCATAGCCATAGCTCCTGCTGAAACATGAGCTGTACGGAAAGCTTGCTGAAACTGGTCCCATGTGACAGTGTCAATAGGGTGCGTGGCTGTATAATTCTCCCACCATGATGCTGCGGGTCCATCAAGCTGGTGTGCGGCAAATCGCACTCTTTCCGCATCTGTGCATCCCGCAGTGGTCAACTCCCTTTCAACCTTGCGGAGCCAATCATCTGCTACAATCGGCTCGGTGCTACTGGAAAACACCGGCGGGTTTAGCCTTAAGAAACGGGCTAAGTGATCAACAGGTGGTGGGTTGTTGTTGTTGTTGCCTTGGTTCTGCACTAACGCCTGCATCAGGGCATTCTGTTGCTGAATCAACTGGGTGATCTCTGGCGGGAAAACAAATCCGGGGTCGCGTCTCGGAGGCATCTGATAGGTTTAGAAAAGATGAGAGTTAAGAATAGAATGAGGTCTAGAGAGAAAGCACTACCCATATGCTCATGAGACAAATCAATCAATATCACTCAATCAATTCAAACAAGGAAAAACAATCGATCTAACTAGCGTTACAAAGTGCTTGAACTATACTATTAAATGGGGGAAAACTACTACTGATATGATGGTCTACTAGAAATCCTGATCCGTTGAAGACTCCATGATGTCTGCTCCAGCTTCATCAACAAAGTCATAATCACTTGGTTCCGAGTCGGTGTCGTCGATGATGATGTAGTTATCCGGACAAGTGCATTCGTCGACTTCTGCTTTTGGCACTGGATTTCCCATGAATACTCCAATCTTCTTCTCCAGGTCGTCATTCTTCCCTACTAGTGCGTTGATTTCCTCCAAATAATCTTCGCGTGTAGCCTTGAGTTCTTCTTGGAGCTCTTTCATCTTCGTTAATGCCTTCTTCAGTTCTTCCTTGTCCGTGCACATCTGGTTTTCCTGGCGGCGAATATGTTGGTTCTGCTCCTGGATGAAAGCTGCAATTGATCCATCCTTCTTGGTTCTGATCATCTCCCATTGCGCGTCTCGGTGTCCACAAATCTGATAAATTGTATCCTTAAGCTCCTGGTGGTAGACTTCTCCAATGCGTCCCATGGCGATATGTGCGGCCATGCTCTTCCCTAAACTCCAAGTTGGTGCTTCGAAAACCAATCTTATGGGTTCAGTAACTGGCACAAACGTCCTTCCTGGGATGATAACTTGAATCTTCCAGCTCTCCTCTTCAGGTAATGTGGCGTTGTAGGTTCCGGTGATGCTTGGTATTCCTATGTTCAAGTACTTGGTGACTTCCTTCAAGTGTCGTCCAAACGGCGTGTCTTCATCTGGTTGCATGAACTTGCTCCTTGCATTCGCCATTCCTAAAAGAGTAGAAAAAGGAGAGGGGTCAGAAATGAGAAGAGAGAAGCTTTATAGGGCTTAAGCTTAGTGGTCGTGTCCTACAGTCAGCGTGTGCTCTGATACCAACTTTGTAGCGACCAGACCTCAAATGGTCTGTGCTGCTGTGCACCAGTGTCATCCCTGGATCAGTAATGCTGACACGCACAGTACAAATGGAGGATTTATAACAGAGTAGCAATCACACACTTATACATCGAATATCTCCAAAGAGATTAAGTATGATAAACATGGCTTAAGGCCATCTAATAACGATAACAGCGGAAGACTTGGAAGATAAGTGAGTCCATCAACTCCAGCGGCATCACTGAGTATAAGACCACGACCTAAGGCACCTTACTCGTCGTCTGAAAAGTCTTCAACATGAAACGTTGCAGCCCGAAAACGGGTCAGCACATAGAATATGCTGGCAATGTAACACATAGAGAGCAATGAACAATAATAATGCTATACTACATGCATATATGGCTGGTGGAAAGCTCTATGGTTACAGTTTTGCGAAAAGCCAATTTTATCCTACTTCAAAGGAATAAATTTTATTTAACTATCATGGTGGTTGTGAAACATTGAGAAGGTACCTCCAACTCAATCCCAATTAAGTGTCATCATTAACCCAACAAAATTAATTGAAGGTAACATGGTGATGAGATTCAAATGATAATCCAGGTACTAGATACTCAAGTTGTCCATAACCGGGGACACGGCTAATCATGATCAGTTTGTACACTCTGCAGAGGTTTGCGCACTTTTCCCCACAAGACTCGATCGCCTCCGCTTGATTCTCGCACTACATGATGTTTGAGAAACGGATGACCGAGACACAGTCTTTCAGAAACAATCACTCTTTACTCTGGATGGACCGATACACCTACTTTCCCCTACATCTGCTAGCCCACCTCTTCAAGAGATCCTGTAACCTACTCAGCTATGCTAGAGCCCATAATAGCTTGTGGCTGCACACGGAAGTTTCTAGCATGAATAATCTTATGATCCCTTTGAGCCTGGGTGGCGGACCTTATACAAACAGACAACACTGAGTTCTCCAGGTGCCTCAATCCACCCAGATGTGAGTTTTAGTTGCCACCTTAAGTTGAACCATTAATAAACATCTCACATCTGTCATGAATATCTCTCAAACCCAAATCCACGTCTACGAGCATAGCATGGCAATATAATAGCAACGTAGAAGTAACTCCCAAGGGTTTGATAAGAAAAACAGGTAATAGGTACTACCCCAACTACTTCCCAGTACCCACAGTTTAATTAGATCCTAATCATGCAATGTTTGAGGAATAGATCTAATGCAATAAAACTGGGTATGAAAAGTATGATCAAAGTGTTACTTGCCATGCTGATGATCCGCAAAACCTAACGAGTCGAAATAACAAGCGGCACACTCCGGGTACTCTATCGCAAACAAACAAGCATACAATCAGTACTCATCTAATGCACAGGTAAAACTCGAATGAAAGATCCAACCAGAAAGTTCAACTTAAGAACACCGGTTTGCAAAAAGAATCAACTCGAAAGAAGCAACGAAAGTCAAACTGCGAAAGAAAGAAGCTTCGTTTACTAATCTGGATCTAGGTCAAATTTTACTGTAGCAAAAACTTGTTTGAGTAGGTTAAACGGAAAGAGAATTTCGAGACGAAACTCTAGGCGCTTGAATCGCCTGATTCCGATAAACGAGCGAGAAGTTAAACAGAATCGAAAATTCGATCAGAAATCGAATCTGAGATAATCGCAGAAAAATCCGACGAAAAAGAAAAATGGACGAACGGTTAAAGAACGGACGTTCGTTAACAGAGAAAAACCGACGAACGCGTTCGTTAAAACGAACGGTTCGGTGAACGCTCGCAAAATAATAAAACCGAAAAAAAACCGATCTAGGGTTTTTTTAAAACAAAGGGTTTTTTTAAAAAAAACCGGCAACGACGAACGGGGCAGCGGCAGTACCTCGTCGGGGCGGGCTCCGGCGAGGCTCCG
>NC_057805.1:64413551-64431973 GCF_018294505.1 Triticum aestivum
AAGCCCCCAAGTGATGCTATGGCATTACACCGATCAAGAGGCATGGCTATGGTTCGGATACGACCAAGCCCCCAAGTGATGCTGTGGCATTACGCCGACCAAGAGGCGTGGCTCTGGTTCGGATATGACCAAGCCCCCAAGTGATGCTGTGGCATTACGCCGATCAAGAGGCGTGGCTATGGTTCGGATACGACCAAGCCCCCAAGTGATGCTGTGGCATTACGCCGATCAAGAGGCGTAGCTATGGTTCGGATACGACAAAGCCCCCAAGTGATCTAATATCAAGCTTTGAGAAGCTGAATCAAGGGGTAAACCGGACGCCACTTTGTAAACTCCATGTCACCACACATGATGTAAGAAAACAACAGATACCCCGCTTTAGCTGAGGTTCCGGTTTATTATATTGATCATAATATATACAATGTCATAATATGTACATAAGCAGAGCCTATAGCTCAAGTATAGTAGGGCCGAAGATGAGCAATATTCCACGGCCGGTTGGTCTCCTCCTCCGATTTACGTGAGTCTTTGCGCTCTCGAACATCGATTAGGTAGTATGACCCGTTGTGCAGATTCTTGCTGACCACAAAAGGTCCTTCCCAAGGGGGGATAGCTTGTGCATATCCGTCTGATCCTGGATGAGTCGAAGCACCAAATCTCCTTCCTGAAAGGTTCTAGTTCTAACCCGGCGGCTATGATAACGACGCAGATCTTGCTGATAAATCGCCGAACGGGCTGCCGCCATGTCACGCTCCTCATCTAACAGGTCAAGAGCTTCCTGCCATGCCTTCTCGTTGTCAGCTTCAATGTATGCCGCTACACGAGGTGAGTAATGACGGATGTCACTAGGAAGAACCGCTTCCGCTCCATAAACCATGAAGAATGGTGTGTATCCTGTCGATCTGTTGGGTGTGGTATTGATGCTCCATAACACTGAAGGTAGCTCCTCAACCCAACAACCCGGCGTCCGTTGCAAAGGAACCATAAGCCGGGATTTGATGCCTCTCAAGATCTCTTGATTGGCCCTCTCCGCTTGACCATTGGACTGGGGGTGAGCCACTGATGATACGTCAAGCCGGATGTGCTCACGTTGACAGAACTCCTTCATGGCACCCTTTGACAGATTGGTACCATTGTCTGTTATAATGCTGTGTGGAAAGCCAAACCGGAAGATCACCTTTTTGATGAATTGAACCGCCGTGGACGCGTCACACTTACTAACTGGCTCTGCCTCTACCCATTTTGTGAACTTATCAACCGCCACCAAAAGGTGGGTCTTCTTGTCCTTTGACCTCTTGAAAGGCCCAACCATATCCAGCCCCCAAGTTGCCAACGGCCAGGTAATTGGAATAATTCTCAATTCTTGAGCTGGTACATGAGCGCGCCTTGAGAATTTCTGACAACCATCACATCTTTTGACCAAGTCCTCGGCATCAGCATGAGCTGTCAACCAATAGAAACTGTGACGGAACGCCTTGGCCACCAAAGATTTTGAACCGGCGTGGTGACCACAACCTCCTTCTTGGATCTCATGCAAAATTTCACGGCCTTCCTCAGGAGACACACAGTGTTGAAACGCCCCTGTCACACTGCAATGATGTAACTCTCCATTGATAACAGTCATGGACTTGGACCGGCGGGTTATCTGCCTCGCCAAAGTCTCATCCTCTGGTAACTCGCCCCGGTTTATATATGCCAAATATGGAACCGTCCAATCCGAGATAACATGAAGAGCCGCCACCAATTGGGCCTCCGGATCAGAAACAGCCAAATCCTCTTCACCAGGGAGCTTGACGGACGGATTATGCAAAACATCCAAGAAGACATTAGGTGGAACCAGTTTACGTTGGGAACCCAGGCGGCTTAAAGCGTCCACCGCTTCATTCCTTCCCCGGTCCACATGATCGACCTGATAACCTTTAAAGTGACCTCCAACAATATCCACCTCACGACGATATGCTGCCATGAGTGGGTCCTTGGAATCCCAAGTGCCGGACACTTGTTGAGCCACTAGATCCGAGTCACCGAAGCACTTAACTCGGCTTAAGTTCATCTCCTTAGCCATCTGAAGACCATGGAGTAAAGCCTCATATTCAGCTGCATTGTTAGTGCAAGGGAACATTAAATGGAGAACATAACAAAACTTATCACCTCGTGGGGAAGTTAATACGACTCCAGCCCCCAAGCCCTCCAATTGCCTGGACCCATCAAAATGAATAGTCTAATAAGTATGATCCGGCTTCTCTTCTGGCGCTTGTAACTCTGTCCAATCATTGATGAAATCCACAAGTGCCTGAGATTTGATCGCCGTTCGGGGCATGTATTTCAACCCATGAGGCCCGAGCTCGATAGCCCACTTAGCAATCCGGCCAGTTGCTTCCCTGTTCTGGATTATATCTCCCAAAGGAGCAGAGCTGACCACCGTGATGGGATGACCTTGGAAATACTGCTTCAGCTTCCGGCTTGCCATGAAAACTCCATACACCAATTTTTGCCAATGCGGGTACCTCTGCTTGGACTCAATAAGTACCTCACTGGTATAGTAAACCGGCCGCTGAACCGGATATTCCTTTCCCGCCTCTTTGCGCTCTACCACAATAGCCACACTAACAGCCCGAGCGTTAGCTGCCACATATAGCAGCAACGGTTCTTTGTCAACCGGAGCAGCGAGAATCGGCGGATTAGCTAGCTGCCGCTGTAAGTCCTCAAATGCTTCATTAGCGGCGTCACTCCAGACGAAGTTATCCGTTTTCTTCAGCATCTGATACAAAGGGATGGCCTTCTCGCCAAGGCGACTGACAAACCGGCTCAACGCGGAAATCCGGCCTGCCAGGTGTTGAACAACATTGATACACTTCAGTTTAGTCAAAGAGGTGATGGCTTTGATCTTTTTCGGATTAGCTTCAATGCCCCTGTTAGACACCAAAAAACCCAAGAGGTTGCATGCAGGTACACCAAAGACACACTTGGCTGGATTAAGCATCATTTTATAAACCCGCAGGTTATCAAAGGTTTCCTTCAAGTCATCAATCAATGTTTCCTTCTTCCTTGATTTTACCACAATATCATCCACATAGGCGTGAACATTGCGGCCGATCTGCTTATGAAGACAATTCTGTACACACCGCTGATAAGTCGCCTGGGCACTCTTGAGCCCAAAGGGCATGGACACATAGCAGAAGGCTCCAAAGGGAGTTATGAAGACTGTCTTCTCCTGGTCCTTAATTGCCATTTTGATCTGATGATAACCAGAGTATGCATCCAAAAAGCTTAAACGCTCGCAACCCACCGTAGCATCAATAATTTGATCAATACGGGGAAGGGCGAAAGGATCTGCTGGACAAGCTTTGTTGAGATCTGTGTAGTCCACACACATACGCCAAGTGCCATTCTTCTTGAGGACCATCACCGAATTAGCCAACCACTCAGGATGGAATACTTCAACGATAAATCCAGCCGCCAAGAGCCTGGCTACTTCTTCTCCAATAGTTTTGCGTCTTTCTTCATTGAACCGGCGGAGAAACTGCTTGACAGGTTTATACTTAGGATCAACATTGAGAGTGTGCTCAGCGAGTTCTCTTGGTACACCTCGCATGTCAGAAGGCTTCCATGCAAAGATGTCCCAATTCTCACAGATGAACTCGATGAGCGCGCCTTCCTATTTCGGATCTAAGTTAGCGCTGATGCTGAACTGCTTGGACGAATCGCCAGGTACGAAGTCAACAAGCTTAGTCTCATCAGCCGATTTAAACTCCAGGGCCAGATCATGCTCTGTAGTTGGTTTCTTCAACGAAGTCATATCTGCCGGATCAACATTGTCCTTGTAAAACTTCAACTCTTTTGTTGCACAAACCGACTCAGCATAAGCCGCATCACCTTCTTCACACTCCAGAGCAATCTTGCGGCTCCCATGCACGGTTATAGTTCCCTTGTGACCCGGCATCTTGAGCTACAGATAGACATAACAAGGCCGTGCCATAAACTTAGCATAAGCTGGCCGTCCGAATAGGGCATGATACGGGCTGCTAATTTTCACCACTTCAAAGGTCAAGGTTTCTGATCTTGAGTCATGCTCATCTCCGAAAGCCACCTCCAGAGCTATCTTACCAACAGGATATGCCGACTTACCAGGCACCACACCATGGAACACCGTATTGGACGGTTTAAGATTTTTATCTGTTAGCCCCATGCGACGGAAAGTTTCATAATAAAGGATATTGATGCTACTCCCTCCATCCATGAGTACCTTAGTGAACTTATAACCTCCCACCTGAGGTGCCACCACCAGAGCCAGATGACCCGGATTGTCAACCCGGGGTGATGATCTTCTCTACTCCACACAATCGGCTGCTCGGACCAGCGCAAATAATGGGGCACGACCAGTTCAACGGCATTCACCACCCTTTTATGAAGCTTCTAATTGCGCTTGTCCAAGCTAGTGGTGAAGACATGATACTGTCCGCTATTCAACTGCTTTGGGTTGCTCTGGTAACCCGACTACTGCTGCTGCTGATTGCCCTGATGATTATAGCCACTTTGATTACCCTGATTACTTTGATTATTATCTCCACCCTGATTGCCATGGAATCCTGAACCGGAATTTCCTCCGCCATAACCCGGCCCATGAGAGCCAGAGCCTGAACCGCCTCCTGATCCATGATCATACCAGAAAGAGTCAGAATTTTTGAACTCTTGCATGATGTAACAATCTTTCCAGAGGTGTGTGGATGGTTCCTCCTTCGTCCCATGCTTTGGACAGGGCTGGTTCAACAGATACGACAAACGGTCCGGATTAGCATTTGGCATTCCACTGCGCCGGGGCGGTTTACCCTTACGCCGCTGGCCCTTGTCGTGTGTAGTAGTGTTAGCCACAAAGTCTAAACCGTGGTCCGCTTTACGCTTGCCGCCGTTTCCATGACCCACCGGGTTGGGGTGCTGCCCCTTGGTGTTGCCGCTCTTCTTTCCCTTCCCTGTCTTATCATCATCAGACTCGGGATCCTTGGTACTATCGGAGTCGGCATACTTCACTAGTGCAGCCATGAGGGTTCCCATGTCATTACAATGACGTTTGAGCCATCCCAACTTCAACTTCAGTGGTTCAAACCGGCAATTGCCTTCCAATGTTAAAACTGCGGTGTCAGCGTTGATGCGGTCCGATGAGTGCAAAATCTCCGAAACCCAGCGCACCCAACGGGTTGTTGATTCTCCTTCCTCCTGGACACAGGCAGCTAAGTCCACAATTGACATGGGCTGCTTGCATGTATCCTTGAAATTCTGAACAACCGGGCTCTCAACTCGGCCCATGACCTGATAGAATTAGCCGGTAAGCTCTTTAGCCAAGTGCAGGCCGTTCCTTCTAGCATCATGGTGAAGTACTTCGCACATGCCGCATCATCCATGTCCAGCATCTCCATGGCCATCTCATAGCTTTCGACCCATGTTTCAGGGGATAAATCGGCGGTGTAATTCGGCACCTTGCGCGGGCCCTTGAAATCTTTGGGCAGGCGCACATTGCGCAACGCTGGGACAAGACATGGCACTCCCATGGAACTAGAGGTAACTCCTGGTTCCACCGATGTGGTTGGACGAACCGGAGTAAGCTGACGGGCTTCATGATGCACCGCTACCTCAGCCTCTCTGCGTGCCCGAGCCCGGTCCACCACTTCCTGAGCATCACCAGCACCACCCGCCGGGTTATGGCCACGGGGCGGATCACGGTTCCGTGCATTGCTTGATACTGCCGATTCATCCATACGCCTGCTGTAACTCCGGCTTGGACGGGGAGTGGAATGAATCCGATGGCGACTATATGAATAAGCCTCCTGTTGAACCAAGGGTGTCTGAAGAAGCTCCTTAACCCGGCGCGTCTCGACCGCTGTTGGAGAATCGCCTTCGATCGGGATGGCCGCCAGCCGTGAAGCGGCAGCGACAATGTTGTCCATCGGGTTAGAATAGTGACCCGGTGGCGTGGGGACATGTGGTGCCACAATGTTGTTCTGACAAGGCGGATCCGCCAAACGTGGCTGAACCGGCGCCCCTGCCCCCGGTGCCTCCGCCCGGTTTACCACCGGCGGGTTACTGGTCCCTGTTCCTGGGGTGTTAAAGAGATTTCTAGCGTCATAAACCGGTGGCAAGCGAGATCGATGCCTCCTCTTCAGGACTTCATTCGATGCACTCTGATCCAGCATAATCCGGTAAGCTTGTGCATCCAAAGCGGCCCGCTCCGCGGCTATCCTGGCATCCTCAGCTACTAAGTCGATTTTGGCCTGGGTGATCTGATCTTTTACTTTCGCGATTTCCGCATTGTGTGCATCCTGATCCGCCGGGTTAACCTCCGCCATCAGCGTTGCCAACGCGTCAAATAAATCAGATAAAACCTGAGCTGGCGGTCGCACAGGGCCTCCTCCCCCGGCCGCTGCCGTCGCTGCTGATCCGGAAATCATCGCCGCTGCGGTCGAAGAATGGAGCGCTGGTTGCGTGCCGGCCATGAAGATCGCCACCCGGTTTGGCAGATCGAAGGGGTCTGGAATACTGTCGCCATCGGAACAGCCCCCAATCCGGCCGTCTTGTAACTGATATAACGACTCGGTCTCTCCAGTCGATGACTCATCGCCGGAATAAACGACGGTCACCACCAGATTCCGATCTATCCTCAGATTCCCCTCCATGGATAACTCCCACGAAGGCACGCTTCATGATAGGCTTGACCCGGGCAGATCTCGCACGCTGAGCCGTTTCGACGAGGTCGGTGCAGATGTCTGGCTCAGGGCCCGGTTCGCCGATCTTGCCAATGAAAACGTGTATGCCACCAAAGGGGACCCGGTACCCGTACTCGATTGAGCCGGCCTCGGGGCCCCAGCCTGCATCGTCGATGTAGAGCTTGCTGCGACGACTCTTGGTCATCCGGCCCATAGCGTAACCCTTGAGTCCTTCGAAGTTGCCCTCCAAGAACTTGAAACCATCGTGCGATAGCCCCCCGGTGGGCGCCAACTGTCGTGGTTTTGTCACGACAGATGTCCTAGAGAAAGGACTTAGTCATGGAGCCATCGCTACAGGTTAGCTTAAAGGGGTTAAAGCGGACAAGGGACGCAAGAGAGTTTTATACTAGTTCGGCCCCTTACGATGAAGGTAAAAGCCTACGTCTAGTTGTGATGGAATTGATGGGGTTTCGATGACCAGGGAGCGAATACGCTTTGCCTGAGTCTCGAGTTGTTGTTTGTTGTCCTTGAACCGTCGCCGGGTCGTCCCCTTATATACATGGGTTGACGCCCGTCGGTTTACAGACTCCGAGGCCGGCTCATAATCGTGTCCGGCTCGGTCTCTGCTACTTCTATCTTACAACACAAGTTTACATATCAATGCCGGTTTGTGTCTACAGGCCTTAAACCGGCTTTGGGCCCTGGGCCTTCATGAAGCGTCACCGTCTGTCTTCATGGGATTCAGATACAGATGAACTACTTATGAGGTTAACCCGGCCTCTCCTGGCCGGTTTACGCCCAGTGGTAATATCCCCAACAGGCATGATAAGTTTAATACAACTTTGACATCTGTTGGCTTCGTTGTTAATGAAGTTGACAAATGTGTATACTATCGCCATGGTGGAGGCGAAGGAGTTATATGATGCTTGTATGTTGATGACATACTGATATTCGGAACAAACATCAATGTCATTGAGGAGCTCAAGTCGTTTCTATCTCAGAACTTTGAGATGAAGGACCTTGGTGTGGCTGATGTTATCTTGAACATCAAGCTACTGAGAGATAATGAGGGTGGGATTACACTTCTGCAATCCCATTATGTTGAGAAGGTGTTGAGCCGTTTTGGATACTTGAACTGCAAACCATCTCAAACACCATATGATCCTAGTGTGTTGGTTCGAAAGTTCGAAGGCACAACTAAGGATCAACTGAGATACTCTCAAATCATTGGTTCACTCATGTACCTAGCGAGCGCAACGAGGCCTGACACCGCGTTTTCTGTGAGCAAACCGAGTCGGTTTGTTTCCAACCCGGGTGATGTGCATTGGCATGCTATTGAGAGAGTTATGCGCTATCTGAAGGGTACTATGAACTACAGACTTCACTATACAGGATACCCATCGGTTCTTGAAGGGTATAGTGACGCGAATTGGATTCTAACTGGGTATATGTTTACTCTTGGAGGTGGCGCTGTTTCCTGGAAGTCTTGCAAGCAAACGATCTTAACGAGATCGACAATGAAAGCAGAATTAACAGCATTAGACACATCTGGTGTCGAAGCAGGATGGCTTCGAGATCTTTTGATGGACTTGCCATTAGTTGATAAACCGGTTCCGGCTATCCTTATGAACTATGACAATCAGACTATCATCACCAAGGTGAAGAATTCAAAGGACAACATGAAGTCCAACAAACACATAAGAATGAGATTAAAAGCTGTCAGAAAATTAAGAAACTCCGGAGTGATAGCGTTGGAATATGTCCATACGGCTAAGAACCTGGAAGATCCCTTTACAAAAGGGCTATCACGTGTTGTGATAGATAATGCATCGAGGGAGATGGGTATGAGACCCACATGAGTTGCCATGGTGGTAACCCAACCTATGTGATCAGAGATTCCGCGAAGTAGGACCTGGGAAAACGAGCCAGTGGTGAACTGAGGAGAGTAACTATACTAACCCACTCCGTTGGAGATGCGATACTCTCGATACTGTATGGTAGGATGACTACTGTCTTAATGTTCCAAAGCTTATGTAAGCAAGATGCTATCCTACAGAGCGATCTTTGGAGGAACACACCTATATGAGCCCGACTGCTGGTCATAGTCTATGAGATTGGGGTGATCTCTAGTAAGCTCATGAATAGGCCAGGAGTGTGACTTATATGCTCCACCCGAGGGGTCAGCCTTCGGCAGCCTAGTACTAGTAAGACATGTGGTGAAGCTTCTTTACGCCAAACTGACAATTCAAGGCTTAGTCCATTATTCAATTGTGAAGGAGTGTAGCTACTTGCTCTAGGTGAAGCTCAAGCTTAACAGGTCTTCACTGAAACACTGGTATATCGAAACAGCAATGGGAACAGAGGACAAAATGGGCCCTCGAGATCTGGTGGGGGATTGCTCAAATTTGCGATGGGCTTTAGGCCCATATAGCAATTTCTGAAAAAAATCTCTAAGGGCCCATGTGGGTTTATTGGCACTAGGTGTAGTGGGAAGTTTAGTCCCACCCCGCTAGTGGAGAAGGAGTTGGACCTCTTTATAAGGGATTGTCTTCTACATGCTATTGGAGCTTGAGAAGAGAAGAGGCCCTCGCGCACTCCTCCTCCGCCGCATGCCTCGCCATGCCTCGTCACGACGCGCCGCCGGTTGCGGGAATGAGCCGAGCCGTGCTCACACCTACGCGCTTATTTTTGCCAGTCACTAACGAAGAGTTTCTGACAGCTGGGCCACGATCTGAGACGTCGGATCGTGGGATGTCACGGACTCGGGCGTGGGTCGAGCCCACGTCTCTCCACGCGGCTGCGCCTATATAATTGTGCGGTGTCTCCTAACCCTAGCCGCCACGAACAGATCACATCCGCTCACGCGCACTGCCCACCGTCGTTCCTTTGCTGCTGCTGCCGCCGGTGACTCAGTCCCGTCCGCCGCGTACACGGTCGACGTGAGAGCAGGTCTTCGAAACCCCGTCCCTCTGGTTCCTGTACGGGAGAGGGGCGAATAGGTTTTTGGGAAGCGACTACGCGACTGCTCGCTGTTCGTCTACTTCCTCTATGTCCGCGTCGCCCTCGTCATCACCATGTCCACCGACGCCGAACGTGCCGCCGCCGAGAAGCTCGAAGCCGACAAGAAGGCTGCCGAGGACACCGCTGCTGCCGCCACCGCCGCGGCGGCTTCTGCATGGCCTACTGGAGGGTATAACACATATATCCCTCTCGTGATTATTTCCATATTAGCAGTACTAGCATTATATGTAGATCTGTCTACTGTTTGCATAGTACGTGCTCGTTTAGATCAGTATTAGTATGTTGTTAATTCTGTCAATGTCATGCTAGTCATCTATTTATGGATTAAATTAGTCGAAAAATTGCCTATTTACTCAGCAGGTCCATGTTGTCGGAGTTTGACGCGGCAGACTCCCAAACCTCCACTAGTTTGATGCCGGTTTGAGGGATTTTGGACGTCGTGACTAGCCCGGACATTTTGGTGATTGACGTTGGATGACTAAAAGTGTTTGGACAGTTCGGTTCAAATATTTGCGGGAGGTTTGATGATCCACGTTGGAGTTGCCTTAACCGCCTAGAAAGTAGCGGTCATGTTCCGTTTTATTTGTTTACTAGAGTGGATAAAACTCATTTTATATCTGCACGTCACTCTGTACTTGTACTCATTGGATTTTCTACTGGTTCAGTCATATACCAAAGGCCCAAGATCTCGCTCCCATATGAATAGATCAAATTCTTGCCTGATTAAACTTTTGAGCCGTCACATGTCATACCGTCTCATCCAGCACCATGTCTTCTTCTAGAGTATGTGTAAACAATTTGCACACTGATAAGCATGCAATACTTTTCAATTCATTTTAGTGCCGGACATGAGCTAGCTAGGCAACAAACCCACAGCACTGGAGTATATTCTGGATCACACTGAGCATATTGAGTCATGCAAGGATTTTGATTGGTTTATCCTAATTTTGGACACAAAAGAGGTGCAAATAGGGTCATTTAACCACCTTCTTGGTAATGTGTGCATGTTGTGAGACCATGTTTTTACGGAAAATAGCAGGACTCTGCTCCGTGTTTTTTATTAACTTTCAAAATAAAATAAGAAGTCCAGAAAGTAAAAGAAAAAGGCGAACAAACAAACAGAAATAAACACCTGTGAAAATATACACGATACTAGGTGCTTAGACAAGTGCTTAAAAAGTAAAATATTTTTGGGTGGGTTTAACTCTCATCTAGATGAGAGTTAACCATGTCACATCTAACTTCTACACCATTTGATTTTCCATGAAAATTCGTGTTGATTTTTATCTTTTCTTTTTTTCTTGAATATTCAAAAGGCATAGGATTTAGATGTGACTTTGTTAATTCTCATCTAGATGAAAGATAGCAAATCTGAAATAAATTGTTTTAGGTGAGAAATAACTACGTCTCATCTAACTCCTACACTTGGATTTTATGTGAAGATTTTTTTTCTTTCTTTTTATTTTTCGTTTGGTTAATTAAATAGTGTAGGAATTAGATATGACTTTGTTAATTTTCATCTAGATGAGAATTTGCAAATCCGTTACTTTTTTGCTTAACCACCAGTGTTTATTAGTGTTATTTTCTACTTTTTAGGGGTTTTCATCGTTTTTACCCTTTGAATTTTCTGGTTTACAGGTCATGGGACCATGGGGCCCCTCCTTGCTTTGGCTATCTCGCACAAATACCGTTGGCGAAATAATGTGATCCATGATAGCAACCTCTCCAACATAATGCGGCAAAGTTAACATGCACCCATGACTCCTGGTAAAGGTAAGAGCATCTCCAACGACTGCACAAAAATTTCGCGCCTAATAAAAGTTATAGCGCGCCACTTTAGCACTTTTAATGCGCCGGGACCAACATCGCTTTAGCAGACACCCAAAAACGCGCGCACAAAAAGCACACGGTGCAAATTGTGAAGCACGCGCAATCCGGAGCCCAAATATGCTGCGCACGATAGCGTTTTTCAGCGCGCGCCAAAAACTTTTTAGCGCTATAGCATCTGCTGGAGCTGTTCGGCGCCAAAAAAACAAAATTTTTGTGCGCGGAGCTCCTTTGGGCGCCTGTTGGAGATGCTCTAAGCACAATGTTTTTTGAGATGGTGTAAGCACACAGCTGTGTGGTTGTGGTTTGAGCAACTTGGTTTGAAACATGCATGCCACTATCCTTGCTGCTCATCTCATGCACAGCCGGCCAGGTGGCAGCAAGTGCAATCACATCTATTCATGTTCTCTATCCTGTGGTCGTTCTCAGTCAAAATTTGTAGCTGCATGATGAACTGTGTCTGTAACATTTTACTTTAAAGTCGAGCTAAATTTGACTCTAAAACATATCAATATTCAAGAAGCAGTTTCGATTCATGGTGAACTTTTTCATGTAACAAAGCGCCTTTGATTAATAGTACAAAAAAATCAATAATTTGATTGTTGACAAGTTAATCCTGCAATGGGCAGTAATGCGCTATGTTAGGGCATCTCCAACAGCAACCCGTAAATTTTCTCCCGCATCTGTCCGTGGACAGGGAGGACCAGTCTGCGGACACAGATGCGGGAGACCGCCATCCAACTGTAGCCGCATACATTTTAAACTAGTTTTCAACAAAACGGATGAAATTCATGCAAACAGGCCGGATTTCATACACGAAAACGTTTACATTTTGGACATATTTTAACTAAAAAAGTTAAAACTATGTGCACATACGGTCGCGCAGAGCTCCACTTCCATGACACGGAAACACTACACTAGTTTACTGCCGGCCGCGGCGGATCCCTTTGTCTTTCTCATGTCCGCGAGCCTGCTCACCGGACTGTCGGGAGCCCATGTATATGCTTCAGCGCGAAGGGTGGCTCGCTTCCCCACCGTTCATCGGAGTGACACTGTTGGCTGATGCTTAAGCCAGAGGGGAAGGGGCGCCTCCGCTTCCGTGAAGCCTAGATGGGGGCCGACGATGGTCTGCACGGGTAAGACATCGACTGTGTACGCCGGCGTCGCCTCGGCGGTGGCCTTCCTGGGACCCAAGCGGCGACGGCCTCCCTTGTTCTACTTTCCCTTAACGTTGGCACCCCGGCTCAGTGAGAACCGAAACGCCCCGTATTCCAGCCTAGAGATCGAGGAGAAGTCTTCTGGAATACGACACTGCTTAGCATATAACAAACCAGCTTACTATTATTACACGAATATGAATACAGGGTCTCTGATATTACAATGAATAACATCGGCACGGCGACACTACGCCATCCTCAGTTGCCCTATGCAAGCAGCAGAACAACTCGAAGCAACGGAAAAACTTCTAGCAGCGGAACAACGACAACGGTGGTGAACTCCACTCCGCAGGGATTCTGGCTGGAACGCTTATCCTAGCTCGCAAACAAAGAATCCACGGCAAACAAGCATTCAAATTCGGCATGACCTGCAAACTGGCATGACACGCCAGGTCAGTACATTGAATGTACTTGCAAGCTCACAATAACCAGAAGCATTCAAGACAAACAACAACATGACAATTACAGGTTAAGCAGGAAATATTCATGAGGTCATCAGGATAACATGGCAGCAACAATATGAACATGATACAGCTAGAACAACATGAGCATGGCATGAGCATACAAATCTGACGATACTAGCATGCAACATGATGACACTATATGCACTATTTATTCTGCTCGGGTTACTTTATAACCATCACATGCATCACTTACCATCCTCGGACATCACACGATCATCTCAGGATCAAATCAAGCTTGGTATAAACAATACCGTAGTAATCATTAAATGACCACAAGGAGCTTGATCTTTACCCATGATTCTCGCACAACATCATGAATATCCAACAACTCGGTATCCTTGATACCACGGTGATCATTCCAGCCATCACAGCCATGACCAACACTTGGTCTCAAACGGTGATCTTTCCGGCGATCACAACCAACTTATCTCCTCATCGAACCAGGGTTGTCATTAATCAAGTTTTTATTAATACTGTTGACTCACGGTGTGACCGACACGAACTGGGCCCTTATCCGCGGGCGCGGCTATCGATAGATTTAATATACACTATGTAGAGGTTAGTACACTGTACCCACACCACGGAACCCATGGCCTCACACTCCCATTCGGGTGGACCAACGGCGTTCCGACAAAACCGATCTATTGTCATGACACTCTCCTGGCCACTCCGACCCACACCCAACTGGGCTAGTCCTGGGTGGCCCCGTGTCTACCAAAGACACAACGACCACCGTCGTGGCCAAACGTCCCTCACGGGGTCCGGATCCACAAAAATAACAACAACGGGCACACAAGGTTATGTCGGCTTACCTGATCAGGGTATGCACGCCCATAACCTTCCCTCGTTGGAGGCACCGGTGAGAGGCACGACAATAGACCCAGTTAGGACCTTCCCATAAAGGTAAGCGTGGTTGCACTGGTCAGTTTCGATATGGTGGCACCATGACTCAGCCAACAGTTGTTCAAGTTCAATTTTATCCGGTTAAACTTGAATGCAATATGCTGAGCCATGATAAAATAACATGATGCATTTACAAAGCATGAGCATGATATCAACATAAGCACGGGATGCAACATAACTATCCACCATATCAACTATGAATAATCTCCAACTGAACATGGCATAATGACGAGTATAAATATTACAAGTGCAACACTACTCATAGTATAACATGACCACTAGCATCAACCATAAATACCATGCAAGAACTCATCAATAACATTACCGAGTAACACTTAACCAACTAACAGCAAAGGAACAACGCATATTAACAGTACTCGAAAACCGACGTTAGTCATGCACCGAAGAACATGACCAACCCAACATGTACTACTATCAAGCATGGCAATATGATAGTAATACTAGCAACTAGCAGGGCATGATAACCAGGTGCATAACAACGTAGCAAGCAAGTAAGCACTAACCCATAAGCATTACCGAAACAACGATAACCATATTTTAAACAAGCAATCATTTAATAAATATTCAATTTGAAAACCATGGCTACTGCATGACTATCATGCAAGTGGGTATTGTGGCTTGCCTGGGGGTGAAGAAGGCACCGGGAAGAAGTGCGGTGAAGCCTCGGAAAGATTTGCCGGAAACAGTTCTCTCTTCAGAGGGGCTGTTTAAGTGCAAGGGTGAAAAGGTCATTTTCACAGTGTCAGACCATAGTAAAAATGAAACCAACAGAATAGGCTCGACGAGACGAAGAAGTGGGCTTTGGAATCACCTCATTTGGAGTTGTGGTTAAAAAGATATGAAGGGTTGAAGTTCAGGGACTTTTCTGCAAAAATATCATCACAAACAAGTCCCTGAGTGGATAAGTGTAACGCCCACGATGCGGCTATATCTCCCACGTGTCGAGGCACGACTTAGAGGCATAACCGCATAGTGGTTTTGTCGCAAGAAGGGTCATCTTCACACAATCCCATGTAATGAACAAGAATGGGATAAAGAGTTGGCTTACAATCGCCACTTCACACAATACATAAATATCATTCATACATCATCCAAAATACAAACATATAGACCGACTACGGTCAAAATCCAGATGAAAATAAGACAACCCCAAATGCTAGATCCCCGATCGTCCCAACTGGGCTCCACTACTGATCATCAGGAAAAGACACATAGTAACGACCACGTTCCTCGTCGAACTCCCACTTGAGATCGACGCCATCGTCTGCACTGGCATCGTCGGCACCTGCAACTGGTTTTGGAAGTATTTGTGAGTCACGGGGACTCAGCAATCTCACACCCGCGAGATCAAGTCTATTTAAGCTTATAGGACAAGAAGGGTGCAAAGAGGTGGAGCTGCAGCGGCAAAAGCATATATGGTGACTAACTGCGCAAATGAGAGCGAGAAGAGAAGCAATGGAACGAGCGTCATTTGGCAATGACCCAGAAGAGGTCCTGAACACCTACTTACGTCAAACATAACACATACCGTGTTCACTTCCCGGACTCCGCCGAGAAGAGACCATCACGGCTACACACGCACTTGGTGTATTTTAAATGGGTCAAGTGACAAGTTATCTACAACCGGACATTAACAAATTCCCATCTGCCTCATAACCGCGGGCACGGCTTTCGAAAGATATTACCCTGCAGGGGTGTCCCAACTTAGCCCATCATAAGCTCTCACGGTCAACGAAGGATAAACCTTCTCCCGGAAAAACCCGATCAGTCTCGGAATCCCGGTTTACAAGACATCTCGACAATGGTAAAACAAGACCAGCAAAGCCACCCGAATGTGCCGACAAATCCCGATAGGAGCTGCACATATCTCGTTCTCAGGGCACACCGGATAAGTCAAGCTACGAGTAAAACCAGACCTCGAGTTTCCCCGAGGTGGCCCCGCAGGCTGCTCGGTTCGGACCAACACTCGAAGGAGCACTGGCCCGGGGGGGTTAAAATAAGATGACCCTCGGGCTCGCGAAAACCCGGGGGAAAAGGCTTAGGCGGCAAATAGTAAAACCAAAGTTGGGCCATGCTGGAGGAGTTTTATTCAAGGCGAACTGTCAAGGGGGTCCCATAATCACCCGACCGTGTAAGGAACGCAAACTCAAGGAACATAATCCCGGTATAACAGTACTAGGGCGGCAAGAGTGGAACAAAACACCAGGCATAAGGCCGAGCCTTCCACCCTTTACCAAAATATATAGATGCATTAATTAAATAAGAGATATTGTGATGTCCCAACATATCCGTGTTCCGACATGGAACAAACTTCAACTTCACCTGCAACTAGCAACGCTATAAGAGGGGCTGAGCAAAAGCGGTAACATAGCCAAACAACGGTTTGCTAGGAAAGGATGGTTAGGGGCTGACATGGCTGAAATAGGAGACATGATATAGCAAGAGATAGGTAGCGGAGCATGGCAATAGAGCGAACAACTAGCATAGCAAAGATAGAAGTGATTTCGAGGGGTGGTCATCTTGCCTGCAAGATTCTCAGAGTTGTCGAAAGCTTGATCCTCGTAAGCGTACTCGACAGGTTCCTCGTTCACGAACTCGTCTCCCGGCTCTACCCAAGACAAGAGCACAAATAAACGGAACCACAATCAACAACGAGAAATGCACAAGCAACAAGATGCAAGACATGTATGATATGCAAGTTATGATAGGCGATGCATATGCGTGCTCCGGAAGGGAGATGATGAACATGGCAGTAACTTGACAAACCAAGCATGCCACTGGAAAGATGAGATGATTTCGGTCGAAATCGATATAAAGATCACCGGAATCGGATGCACGGTTTGCAAATGGCAAGCAAAACAAGTATGACAATAATCTGCGATAAACAGCAAGATAGCACTTAAAATGCAACAAGTAGCAATGCTACAGCATCTCAACATAGCAACAAAGCATATGGCAGTAATCTACAGGAGATGCTTGACAAAAGATGAACACTGAGCTACGGCTAGTTCACAACATATCAAGCTCAAACAAGCATGGCAAAAGTGCAAAAGATTACAGGTTCACAGACTTAGTGAAAAACTGGACATGGCAGAAATCAGCATCAGGTAGCAATGTTTAGAGCATGCAATCAACCTGCTACAGGAACTTAACATAGCAAAACAAGGCATGGTAGTGTTCTACTAAATACACATGACAAAAGTCCCTTACTGACCATAAGCCAAAAAGGACCAGAGGATATGATGGCAAGCATGTAAACATAGCAAGTTTCGTTATCAGGTTTTAGACTTAGCAGAAAACAGAGCATGGTAGAAATATTAATATGTAGGCCTCTTTGTGAGCTTGATGCACTCACTACGGAGCAATGCATGAAAAACCAAGCATACCTACAGCAAGATGGCATGTTTAAGAAGCTATCCATGGCAAGAACAATTACATAGCATGTGTGGATCAACTACAATAAGCTTGGCAAAAATGCATGTCATGTTAAGAATCTGCCAGAAATATTTTATAGCAAAAGTAGAGCAAGATTGAGTCATGCTATGGTGCTCTAAAATTGCAAACAATTGCAGGAATGGATCAATTACAACTATAGCTACAAAACATCCTTACTGAACATCTCCACAATATGCATGGATCTCTCTCTAGCATCAAGTTAACATGGCAACAAAATTACAGCAGACAAGGACTTAGAGAAATCACTAAGTCCCTGAAATCAGAAATATTACGGGGCCTACTTTGCATGCTTGTGCTAGTCACCACAAAGACCAAAAAAATACATGGACTATACCACTGGTAAGATGGCATGGCATACTTCAAAACACATGTAGAGCTCATGCTCATAAGACGCACAGAATAAATGATACAAAAATGACAAATCTCCAAGTTCTGATAAGAACCAGAGATTAACAGCAACTAGCCCTCTTCCAACGAAGATTTGGGCATCAAGATGACCTCTAATGAACATGATGCAATTGAACAAAATGAAGAGCATCACGAGACAAACAATTTGACATATTATATGCACGAATCGGAGCTACATGCACAAAGTTACGGCATCGGGAACACAGGCACTTGCTGATGGAATTTGGGGACTTACGAAAAAAATCGGACGCGAGGGAGAGGTCAACGGGCAGTACTAGATCGATCGAATCGGGGCCGGAGCTCGCCGACCGGCGACGGGGAGGAAGAGGAGGCGACGGGGAGGCGCGGTCCGGCGAGGGAAGGAGGGACCGGAGGCGCGGCGGTCGCCGGCGGAGGGAGGCGGCGCC
>NC_057805.1:64432420-64432694 GCF_018294505.1 Triticum aestivum
GGCGGCGGGGCGAGACGGAGGCGGGCCACGTGGCGCTCGCGGGTTGGCCGGGCGGCGCGGCGGACGTGTCCGGCGCGGGCGGACGCGTCCGGCGCGGCGCGGAGGGAGAGGGTTAGGGTTTCGTCTGCAAATGTATATCGGGATGTCCACCTATAAATAGGTAGAGGGAGCTAGGAGACTCCAAATGAGGTGCGGTTTTCGCCCACACGATCGTGATCGAACGACCTAGAGCATGGAAGAGAGTTTGGTGGGTTTTGGGCTGGTTTTGGAGGGG